>NW_010126916.1:500-794 GCF_000699245.1 Pterocles gutturalis | reverse complement strand
TTGGCACCAGCTCTGCTGCTTTGCCTCTCGTTATTGCGCCTCGATTCCCCTAATGAGCAGGCGCGGTCGGGGGCTGAGAGGAGCGGTCTGGCCTTCTGTCTTCAGCACACCTGACACATCTGCTGCCTCATCTCTTTAAAGGATGGTTTTCTCCAAACATGAATTTGTTCTCATCGCTGTGGTTTTTCTTTGCTTTAATTCCCTTTGACTTCCCACCTTCTGATAAGCATTTAAAGCAAAGCATTGTGCAATAGAGACAGGAACAACCTAAGCCCTGTTCCCAACATGTTTTGA
>NW_010126916.1:0-369 GCF_000699245.1 Pterocles gutturalis | reverse complement strand
TGGGAAATTCTCCCTCTGCAACAGCATTCTTAACGAGTGATGTCAGGCAGAGGTCTAAAATAGTCAAGAAATTGTCCTCATTTTGCTTCAGATGGTGAAAACTTACTCTTAAAGTGAGAACCTATTAAACTTGGATTTGAAGTCGGGTATAGTTACCTTTAATGTACACATTCAGCCTATTAAGTCTTGCCTCTGGTCATGGGGACTATATAGGAAAAAGTCTGGAAAGTAAATTATTTATTCCTTTGTTTTGATTGCAAAAAACCCCCCATTTTCTTATGGCTTCAGGTCTTGCTTATACTACATAGTAGTTAATACAGAAATGACTTGGCGTAAGTACTTTGCTTATAGAACGAATGCTTTAGCCTG
>NW_010126915.1:0-480 GCF_000699245.1 Pterocles gutturalis | reverse complement strand
ACACATTTGTTTGGTACCTGCTGGGAAACAGTTGACCTCTTACCACATAGAACTGTTAACAGCAGGTCGCCTGTAAATAGAAATCCAGGAAAGAGCAGATGAATGGACAGCACATATATAGTAAGAATTTTTTCAAATCCCTCTAAGTGTTGTTTCTTATTGAGAAGTCTTCCTCTTTTGGTACAAGTTAATCTTAAAGGATCATCCTGAACTGGAAAAGGCAGAACAACTGGAGAGACTGCTAGCTGAGGGAAAAGCTTTGCATAGGCAATTCAAACCTACTTCTGTTTACTCCACTTTTTTTTCTTGTGTTGCTCCATCTCTAGTCAATGCAAATTACATTGTCTAAAATGTGCAAGAGAGAAAGGATATAAGGGGACTTTCATATTTTTGATAAGACGACTTGCCTTGGTACCACTGTTTCTTCATACAGAAAAATTTTATATTTTGTCAATCAGTCCAATTTTTCTGCACAGCCTA
>NW_010126914.1:10013-25481 GCF_000699245.1 Pterocles gutturalis | reverse complement strand
ATTCTATGATTCTATGATTCTGTGATTTCCCTATTATTTTATTGCATAGTTTGATGTGTTTTTTTAAATCTGAACTGCATGATAAATTTTGTTCTTTTAGTAAAACAATTTAAAATAACAAAATCCAGAGGAAATGCCACTGAAAAGTGAATGTCTGAAATATGAGTGTTGAAAGTAAACTCCTTTTTTTCACTGCTTCTAAACATATATGTACTTTGCTTTTATGGCTATTTCTAACCATACATAAAAACCATTAAAAAAACTAACACTTTTCAGCACCTTCAATCTTCAGATTACACACTATGAAAGCTGGAAAAGTTTTTTAAATTTGTAATTTAAAAGCAAGAAATATTTTTTTTCCAAACATGAAGTTAAATGAAGCTTAAATATAGTAAAACATTGGTTCTATCTTTAGAGCCAAAATTGCTAATCTTTTAGTTCATTATTACATCTCTATACAGTATTTGGTAACCATAAGCATTATGCCAATATTTTATGTATAAGGTTTATCGACTTGCTTTCCCACCAACTCATTAATTTTTTTTTTAATTTTTTTTTTTTTAGAAGAAACACATTGTCTGGAAAATGAGCTCACTGCTTGCTTTATATTTTCCTTCTCATACAGTCAGCTCCTTGGATGTCAACTATTATACTTGTGGAGCAGCACACAGGATAGAAGGTTTCAGCTCAAGGAAGTAAATGGGCAAACAGTTTGATTGCAGATGCATTATCATACTCAGCAAGGCATTAGGTAAAGATCTTTTCTTATGAAGTTAAAACAAGTGTATTTATCACATCAGGAATAAATCTGTCCTCTCACCCCAGATCATGAGTTATTTTTAAATATTATGAGATTTTAAAAAAATAAATTTCTGAAGTTTAGTTTGTTGTGTTTTGTTTGTTTGTGTTTTTTTAATTTGCCTTTTGAAACTCATAGGTCTTGTTTCCACGCTTTTCTCAAAACCATGCAAGCTAGATAGAAACTATTGTTAAATGAAAGCAGCGAGTTTCATATTCACAAGATTCCAAGAGGAGGCACTTTCCTTTACAAATGCTAAATTTTTTAAGAAAGGTGATTTCCTTTATTTCAATCGTGCTACAACAAGCCTGGCTTTCCCTTGCTATGTTTTCTGTGGTACCACTGCACAAGTATGCCTACTGAATCTAGCCAAGTGTTACACATACAGCTGAGCAGGATACAAACATGGGCTAACCAGAGATTACTGACAAACAGCATATGATAATGACATTTTACTGCCGTTCTCTGAAACAGGGGCACTAATTTCTCTCTCTCTACCCTGCCACTAATGCACATAATAGGTGCAAGAACTTCATTGTATTTGCAACATCATCCACCCTCTCAGACTTGGTTGAAATCTGTCTGTAAGTCCGTTAAGTCACAGAGAAGGGGAAGGAGGGAAGCTGCCAAGACAGGCAGCATGATCAATGCCAGCTGGAAACACAGCTCAAATTCCACAAGTCTCTGCAATTTGCTGTAACACTGAAGGGAATTCGTAACATGCAATGGTAGTTTTGGTTGCCTGGCAGAGCTGCAGAGCAGTTTCAGTGTCCATCTGACAACATCTTGCACATGCCTTGTTCAGGTGGATTACAGCAAAGGGACCAGCTGGGGACAGAAGGTGCCATTTGATTTCTCACATGGGATCATATGATCTGTTGGATTGCTTGTATTGTACTCAATGTAGCATTTAGTAAAATAATTACCTGGCAAAAAAAAAAAAAAATCAGTGTAACCACAGTCAATAGTTGGGCTGCAGTAAAAATAGATAAGTGCTGTAGGCGAGAGTTGTGAGCCCATACACAGGTTGGGAGAGTACAGTATTAACCTGTAATTTAAATCAATCTTATGAAATAAAAAAATTAAGCAGAGCTGGCATTCTGCTTTGGGAAATGAGGAACCTGAAAAACTTCTGTGTAACAATTAATAAGAAGAGTATCTGAATGTATATTTACATGCCATATAAATCCTCCATCTTAGAGAAAACAGCAGAAATCTTTTTTTCAGACTTCGTTCATGTAAGTTGCTGACTGCAGTGAAAGGGCGAGTGGCACAGGGCATCGTCTCTATAGTAACACTGTCACCAGAGGCTTGCAACTGTGTCTCTAAGAGCTGAGCTGCCCAGGGTAAGTGGAGCTATCACAGCTCTGCTTTTCCCAGCTTTGGCCCTGCCCCGAATAGCTATGCTGCCTCTTGCTTCTCTGGAAGCTTAGAATAAACAGCCTGTGACTATCCTGCTGCAAGCCCAACCGACTTCCTGCTTGTTGTCAAAACATTCAGCACGGTGTGTGATGCTGGAGAGCACTGGCAAACACAGCAACCCCTTGCTTTAAGTTTTAATTTGCTATTGTAAGCCCAAGGGAAGGTGCCATTCTGGAAGGTTTCCATAGAGAATAATGGGGAATGGAGCGGTAAAAAAGATGACAGGTGAGGATTTTACTGCTGTGCCACTCTCCTTGGTGATGTGATAGGCTCAAAGGCTGGTTTAAAACCAGAGCTCTGCAGGTGGCTGCAGAAGACAGGCGCAGTCTGTACCACTAGGCTCTGCAGAAATTTCCAGTTTGATTGATCAGAAGTAAGTTGCCCTGAAAGGTGCTACACCATCAGCAACTGCTGCCAAATGTGCTCCTTCTCTGGAAGTTTCAGGCTTTTAGCTCTAGGACACCATCCAGCTGGAGGCTCAGCAGTGATGACAAAGCAAAGCTTAGAATCAGCCAGGCTAGATGGAGAGTAGTCTCCGATGCAGGCAAGAAAGGCTGCTTGTCTCAAATAACAACATTTAAGATTTCCTTTATATTGTTTGCATTTCTCACATTTTATCTGGACCAGCGAAATGGGGGACCTTCAGGCTTCTCACACATACCTTGTTATGAAAATAGATTAGTATTGCATTCCAGCATCAGTCTCGTACAAAACAAGGGGCTATGTATTACAATTTTTTCATTCCTTCACCTCCTAAAAACATGTCAATATTTTCACCTCTTCTGTCGTGCTTTCAGTTCATCTTCATTAGTCCTAACTCCTATGTGAAGGCAATGATGGAGGATGGCTGAACTCCCTCGCACAGCACAGGGAGTTGTGCCAGAACAGATTGCAAGGAGAGTGATGCAGCACAACTCAGCTCCCTCCTCTTCTCAAGATAGAAACTGTGCCTTGGAAAAAAACAAGCCTCCCCACTAGGCATGTTCAGAAGCCACGCACTGCTGGTTAATTACCATCAGAGTCCATTTACGGCCTGAAAGGTGAAAAAAGGAGTCAAGCTTCAGCCTTTTTCCAAGGTACAATAGAGTGAATTACTGTTTTTGCAGTATTGGAAAATATAAATATTTGATGAACTACAGATTACCATTGTCTCCCAGCCCCTTTTCTTGCATTATATTTATCACGCAGGGACCAACCTGAAATCCATCTCCATACAAAGATCACATATCCACACCTGTGAAATGAGCTGTTAAGGTAAATGCACTTGTAGTCCTAGAGGATAATTAAATTTCCAATATCCTGTACTTTGAATGAAAAAAAAGGCTTTGCCATAATTTACAGGTTTTCTCCTGCAAGAGGCAATTTCTTCAGCCTTTCTCTTGGATTTTTCAAGTGTCATCATTTTGAGTGCTGTTATCCTAATTTACTGTTGGTAGAAAACTCTGAGAAGTGTTGCAAGGGTGGTAAATTTTATCACCTCCACCAAAGTGCTGAAGGGATCTGAGACTGGACAAGTAGCCCCCAGGTTACTTCTGAACATAGCAGAGTGTCAAGCTAGCGAAACAGAGGCAAGGGTAACTAAGGGTAAGGTCACCAGTAAGTGTGAGATCAGAAATACCACATCCAGAGCAAGGCAGAAATCTTAAAAGCCAACTAATTAACTGAATTTTTGAGGAAAGACTAAAGTGATTAAAGTAAAATTTTTCCTTCCAGGTTTTTGGTTTTTTTTTTTTGTTTTGTTTTTGTTTAGTGCAGTGTAGTTTTCTAAAGCAGAATTTGGCCAGGCTTTTAGAGAAGGCTTTATTCAAGAAGCTTATAGCTCCCTTGTAGTCACTAGCAAACAGTAATACTGTCCATTTATTTAACACATAAGAAAAATCAAAGCAATCCTGACACTAGGGTCACAATAAAAACAAGCTCATCTGGTAAGTCAAAGGTTTTGACAAAGTTCACAGAGCCTGGTAGCAAAGTTTGTTCCTTGTTTGCTCTATAGCTAGAAAAATTCTGATGGTTTATAGCTTCACTGAAAAGTTTACAGTCCCCAGTTGCATTAGAAATTCCAGCCCAACGCTGTTGTGTTATTCCGTGAAACCTGGTATCATGCATCTTCACAGCTCACCCATGCTTTTAGGTGAATGGTTTTATTTAGATTATTGCAGCTACCACAGAAAGAATAATTGTAACATCTCCTTGACTAAGTATACAGCCTGTACAATGCACATAACAACATCATCACTCTTGGAGTAACTCACATGGAACAACCTCAAGATGGGAGGCACCTAACCTAAGGAGGCACTGCACAGCTTTGGCATTGCACGGCTTCCTGTGCTACTAAGCAGCAATAAAGAACATTCCAGCCAAATATGCAACCCTCCAATAGGGTAAACAGTCTCAAATCTGTGCACCCCCAAAATAAATAAGTACATAAAGCCCCAAACCCTTTCACTTAGGACTATCTTATCTGTTTGGGGGCAAATATCTCTCTCTGGTAGTGCTCCTGTAGCCTCTTGAATTTAATGAATAACCAAGGGCCAGATTCTGACAAAATGACCAGGAGAATGAGAACAGAGAGAAAGTAAGAGCCATTCAGCCTCTTTTTCTGGTACTGTCACAGTCACTTTCATCCCTCCCAAAAGAATAAATAATATCTTTAGCTCTGATATCTCATCTTGGATTATTTCAGTTACTGGGTCTTATTTTTGCTAATTAAAGTACAGTGACCACTTTGATGAATCAACTTTTGGCTAAGAATCAACTTTAGTCAAATAACAGCTTTGAGTTTCTGAAACAGTTCTTGCAGATTTGGGTAAGTACAACTATAGATGAGGACCAGAGCTATCCCCAGGTCTCTTAGTGAAAATAAGCACAGTGCCATGGTGATCAATGGAATTATTTTGCTTCAGATGAAAATGGTTTGGCAGGGACATCACAAAGGGACATTAACTGAAATTTTTTTTTTATGAGATGAATGCCCAGAATAGTTTCTATATTGTTTTAAATGCATATTTGTTCACTTCTATTTTCCAGTGTGATGTCCAATGTATACTTTTATGATCACTTGCCTAAGCAAAGGATTTGGTAATCAGGACACATGACACCCAGAACAGTGATTCAGTAGTCTACCTCTCACTGCTGGCACCTGAAATGGGAAAATGTAATAGCAGTATAAATATAGAAGAAATATTCCATTCCTTCTTTTGCCAAGACTGTATTGACCAAACAAGAGACATATGCCACGGATATAATTTTGCCTTCACTTAAACCCATCATATTAATTATTCCCTCTCTTCTGCTGAAACAAAAAAAAAATAATGGGATATGCTGGTGATGGCTGAGATAAAATATGGTTTAAAGCTGTCTGCATGCTTGATTTATGTGTACATCAGCATTCAATGTTAAACAAAAAGTAAAGTGACATAAAGTTTACTTTGTGTAAGTGTAGGCTTTTTGCACAAAACAATGGCCTAAGGTTCCATAAGATGTTCTTGGACAGCTCCCCCTTAATTTGCAACCTGGGTAATGCTGGAGCTGTTGGATGAGTGTCACCAGTGTAACTCTGAAAATTACTAACCAGACCATTTTGATCTTGTCCTCAATCAGTCTAATGATATCCCAGGAGGCTGATGATGTGATTTCTTATGGTTGTGGCATGTCACTCCATGCAATTTTGATTTTTGTACCCTGAAGTCATGAGCTTGTGATCTAAGGTCCTAGAAAGGAATAATTCCACAATCTTGCCTTTGTAGGTCCCTTTTTTTCTTTCCTTTTAAGATAGAATCACAGCCTTTGCATTGTTGTTTTACTTGCATTTTAGCATGTCATTTAGAACTTTCATGCTTACATGTACTGGAATTGGTGTACGTGGTGCCTGTCAGTTCACACAACAAATAGCTCGCAGATGTGGTGAAGGGTCACTATTTGTAAATTTTTAATGGTAACTTTGAACCACTATGAGGCTTTATTATTTGTGGTTTTTTCCTTATTTCTTTAATCATTACCTTATGGACTTTGCTTTCTTTCACTCAAAAGTAGCCCTTTAACACAGACTCTTCAGTGGTGTGATGCCTTATTCAGTGCTAATGTAGCAAAGTCTTTCACTTGATTTGCCAAAACTCAGACATCTTCATTTCACTGCGGTTCACATTCCTGCATCAGCTGGCAATGCTGGGAATGCAACACTTTAAAAGGTTAGATGCATATGGAGATCTTCCTATAAATAAAATATATCATTTGGCTGTGAAAATGGAAAATCACATTGTATTTTACTGATAAAGTGTACCTTTCATATTTAATGCATGGGGGATAAAAAAATGAAGATTTTTTTTTATAATGCTACAACTGGAAAAAGGAAAAAAACTACAAAGGTGTGGTGCTTTCTTTCAAAGCACAGACACATATGCTTCATATCACAGTAGTGACACCCTGATTCACAGCAGCTACAACTTCTGCGTTATGCTTCTGAATTAAAGTGATAGAAAATAAATGAAATGTTTGGTTTCCGGAATATTGGCCAGATCTTTTATTTATTCATTTATGTACAAAAAAACCTTGCTTTTCAGCAGATGCAGGAGGAGGCTGTCAGGCATCTGAATGCACCAGAATGAAACACCAGGAGCAGAATTACAGAGAAGTCTTTCTTCTGTCAGAAAAAAACATCGCCACTGTCTTATTGTCTAGAGCCAATCACATCAGAGTGAGACTGGGCACTGCTTTCAAAAGACATTGCATTGATCTCTACTTATTTATTAATCCCATCCCTTGAGCAGGCATTATGTAACTGTGCACAAAGATGAAGTTTACTAGCAGTTGTGGCAGAAAATTCATGGAGGAATCATGATGGGGCTCAATTTGATCCTAATATTTATACTACTTGTCAAATTCTTATTCATTAAATAAAAAACAGACTACCCTTTGTTGCCAGAAGTGGTTCAGCAAAACTTAGGATATGGGACAGAGAAAACACATCTGCCAGAATTTTTAAAAAGGGGGTCTCAAGGGCTCTGAAGTGACTCTAGAGATTTTTGAAGCTCTGACTCATCCCAGTTCTTCAGAATTTAAGGGCTTCAGACAAGAATGGCCTTTGAACCACCAGGCAAGATAACATGCCTTTAGCTGTCTGCTATGTTAAAATCTCTTTCTTTGGTAAGGATCCTTTTCTACTCAGTGCCATCTCATCTCCACACATACTGCCTGAAAAAAAAACAAAAACAAAAACAAAAAAAACCCTATAGTTTGAAGGTTGCCCTGCAGCAAGCATCTAGCTTTTGTTCTGCTGCTAGTTGCATCGCCCACAGCAGGCAGGGCAAATGGTATTAGTAGAGCAACTCAGGCTGGTGCGCTACCCAGAGCCAGCTCTTGCTGAGGAGCTCACAGGGCAGCTCAGTGTAGGCACAGAGGTCCCATCAGAAGTACAGTTGCATGTACACAACATCACACATGTGCCAAACCTGGGCCCAAGGCTGTCAGATTTACTAGGAGGGCCCTGCTGCTCTTAAGGTTAAATAATATTTTAGGAGCATGGGACAAACAATTAATAGGTGACAGCTGGTAAATAAATGAACACCCTGTGCTGTCAAATTCTCATTGCCGTGTGTTGACATCAAAGCCCGTGGAGTTATTCGGGATTCATACTGGTAGAAATGAGATCAGCATCCTGCCTGCTGTAGGTGAAGCTACAACGTATTAAAACGAAATGTGTGCCAGCCTTTTATATACAGTCTGATTAACTTCAAAGTTGCTTCTATAGCACAGAAACCATCTCATTTATAGAAAAAAAATCAGAAGCGAGCTCATTTGCCTGGATCTTATGTATAGTATACTAACTTATAATAGTTGCAGTGTGGTTCTGAAGATAAGAAAAACAGCAGGTCTATATGCACTTTTTTTCCCCATTGCATGTTGATGTACTAGACCCATTTTATTCCGCAGCCTTCCAAAGATATCCCTTTTTCCCCACCCTCTGGGCTATGTGCCTGAATTCAGGTGTGTCCTTTGTTCTACAGGATGAGGAGGGAGAGATGTGGAAACATGCTCTGTGTTGCCACACATATATGCACACTAGTCCAGGAGCACAGGAGACCCCAGCAGCCCTGCGGCCCCCTGCTCCTTTTCCTTGCTTTCATCCTGCAGCTGCAGCCAGGCTGGACAATAGCCTTTCTTTCCCTTTCCATGATCTCTGCTGAAGCTCCACCAGTGGCAACAAGAGAATATCTAGCATGAATATCAAGTGAAGCCTCATGCATCATGGGCTCTGTTGGTGTGCACCCAGGGGGCCAGTGGGGGTTGGGAAGTCTGAGTAACACCTTCAGGCAGTGCTTTCATGGGGTTTTTTGGGACATGAGGCTGGACCCTGCCCAGCTCCTCATCTAGCGCGTATGTGTGTGAGGATGCTGCCCACCCGATGTTCTGGCAAAGCCCAGATGCAGCAGAGAATCCATCCCCCAAAATACTGCAAAGGTGCTGGGAATAAAAGTTCACAGTGAAGTTCATCCTGCTTCCACAGCCACACTGAAGTCATAAATCTCTTAATTCCCCAGTCTTCAAGGAAGTCTGCCAGGATAAAGAAGATACAGTTTCCTAATATAAGAAACAAACACATTGGGCTATATAGAGCAAAGACACACTCACATAGAGGTCACAAACTCTTACTTGCTCCACCTGGCTAGTAGTATAAGATTTCCCTGGAAAATCTTTCTTTTCATTTTTTGTGGTTTGTTTCTTTGGATTATTTAGTTTTGCTTCATCTACCCTCAGGAATACTTTATCATTATTATAATTATTTATTTGTGTTACATCATTACCTTCTAGCCCAAATCCAGGGTGAACATTTTAGTGCTGGATGTTGAAAAAAATCTGAAAGGAAACAACTGTAACTACTCCAAACAGATAAAAATGCTTTCTGTCTCAATTCTGACTCTTCCTATAAAAGCACAAACTACACAGTATTCAAGGCCAACATTTTTCCACCAATAGTAGAATTAAACAATTGCCCCAAATAAATAGATACATGAGGAGAAGGATAAAGCAGGAATAACCTGAGCATGCGTTTGCATGGATTAGCTGTGCACCACCTGCCTCCTCGTTACCTGCACATTCAAGATAGCACTGGGTTTCACAAAGGAGTGAGAATTTGCCTGATGCATTTGGCTGAAATGGTTGCTTCCTGTACAATTGTTAATGGTCCCCCTTCCACCCCATCATGATGGCTGCATTTCAGTGATGCTATGTACACTCACCGTACACCGTACACTCGCACTATGGTTCTTTAAATATGTATAACCTATGTGCTGTGTAGAGACTAATATGTATATCTGCATGCATGTGCTATCTCTGTACGCATACACAAATATACATGCGCACAAACACATTTCTCTTTAAACAAGCCTCTACATATTAGGGTTGTTTAGGATGAACAGTCTTTTAAAGATGTAGTAAAAGCATATATCTGGGCATTAATGAGAGAAAACCATCAATAGAAATCCGAATTCAGGTTTCAGCATATTAGTTATTAATTATTATAATAAACAACTTGTCTGTATGGAAAATTCCATTTTTGTAGAATCAATGGAAAATTAAGTCTTGATATATTTCATGCATGAGTTGCTTATTCAGCTTTGTATCCGAAGGAAACAAACATATTGACTTACTCCTCTTAAAATTACATTTGCAAGTAACTGCTTAAAATAAAGCAGTGGCTAAAAATGCAACAGATGATGTCATTTTTAGTTTCATGGCAACAGCTCCTGTTTGCAACCTTTGGACCTGGATGCAAAGTGCTCACTCTGGAGGAGCTGAACCCATGGCTCCTTGGGCTGCTGGTTTCCAGTGGAAAGGGTTTTTCCTACCCTGAAGACCCAGCTCTCCCTCGCCCACCCATATGTCTCAAACACCCCCCACTGAGTTTTACAAAGGCTATTCCCTTCAAAGCACAGAGAAGCACCCTCTAAGCTCTGAAATATGAATGAGCAGGAAGGGTCATAGACGTATTAGGGTTTCCCAGCCCTGCACATGCCAAACACAGTAGCCTAAGTTTGCTTCCAATTGCATGGGCTAATTGGCAGTGGAAGTGAAATGATTTCCAGAGCTCATGATATCCCAGTTCTCCATTCCCACTCTTGTAGCCTTAGGACTTCTGTAAGCAAACACAGTGTTTTGCTGTGGGCTTTGAAAGCAAAATGTAGAGCTGAGTAATTCAGGTCCCATATGTTTATTATCACATTTCAGGATTGTCCCCGTAGGTATTTTTGACTGCTCATTTACCGTCCACAGTACCCTTTTCGCTTCACAAGTATCCCACAAGATATAAGGCCATAAAAATGTTGCTTCCAATTATTCTCAGTTAGCAATCATGGACATCTGGGCCCTGGCAATACTTTTTCCCAAAGGTATTCTTCCATGCCCCAAAAAATCTCCTTTAAAAACCATGGTGGAAAAAATACCAAGTTCCAAAATGCTTCAGGGAATGCAATACCTGCACAGGCCTGTGTGGATTTAGAGTGAGCAATGGGAGCTGGTTCCCTTGCTCCTTGCTTAACAACAGGAGAGGAGCAGAGTCCATCACTTGCATATAAATATGTACGTGAGCTCTGTGATAGAGTGCAGAGATGCCCTCCTCTACTCTAGCAGCCTCCTAGATGGCCTCTGCCTGCAGAAAATCCTTGGGTTTGGGTTTTGTAAATGCCACATTCCTCATCTCTGCTGCTTTCTTCTGCCTTGCTATGTTTTACCTTGTTCAATCCATCTCTCATATCCTCTCAGTGCTGCTTTCGTCTTTTCCCCTTTTCCTTTCTTACCGAACTAGACACTTCCAATATGCACTTTTTTTAACAGCCTTAGATACTGTCTACACTGTCTTTTCCGAACACTGTCTACTACTTTGCATGCTTACTGTAGGGAGAATGTGAGCACAGAAACATTTGTGATGAATCAGGGACTTTCAAAACTGATTTAACCTCTCCCCCCCTGTTTTTTAATGATTTACACCTTTATTTTAATATTCCTATTTTGCTAAATGAGCTTATTAACTTACTTTTTGCTGTCTATGCTTTCTAATGACTTTCTAATTACCAAAATTTGTAGACAAAATTTTGTTTAATAAAGCTGATGTTTGCTTGCTCAACACAAGAGGACATTTGCTAATAGGAGGACATTTAAATAATCAGCAACACAGCCCTCAGGAGCAATGTGAGAAAACAGGAAACTGCAAGTCATGGTGGATTTGCAATGAAATGTTACTCTTCACCCAAGCTTGCTGTGTGAGAGGACCACCTGAGCTCTACAAAATCAGCTAATCAAGGTAATGGAGACTCAAATAAAAAAAAAATAAACACATAAACAGGGTCTCAGGACAAGCTGGGAAAACAAATTAATGAAAAGGAAGCTCTTAAGCCTCTTGCTGCAGGCTTTTCCAAAGCAAGGGCTTTTGTTCTATAGGGCTTCAGAGAAGACACTGGTCAGGCAGCTCTCACACACTGCCTGGATGCAGTGACAATAAGATGACTCCTATTTCCTTCCCTGACCTGTAAAGTTTTCTAAGGTACTCTTGCCCCTTTCACTTCAAAAGTGCTGTACTTCACTTTTGATACTCTGGACTCTTTTTTCCATTGATGTATTTGGTGTCATCTACCAGAATCTTTGGAAACTCTGAGATTTTCGTGCTTTACATTGTTGGAGAGTTTTAAAACTGAAGTATGTACCTACAGTATCTCTCACAAAGACCCATTAAACTATTATCAGCAGGATTTGAATCCTAACATGCCTTGGTAACAAAATTTCTGATTTTTCAATTTTTCATATTTTTAGGACAGTGCCCCCTGCCTCAGAGCACTTGGCCATTCGCCATCACCCTTAAAGTGGAACTGACACAAGAGCCAATGGGAGATTAGCTTAACACTCAGTGATACATTTGCCACATTGTGTTTCTAATACTGAGTTCGCTTCAAGGGTCACAAGATTTAATCACTGTTCATATCAGCCTCTTTGGCCGTGTAGTAGTATCTTCCATGAATGACACAGCATTAAAAACTTGAAATTTGTTACCCACTGAACTACCCGTAGTAATTTTGCTATTGCTCACCCTTGTGTAAGTCCACTTGGGTATCATAAATGTTGTTTCATGATATCTCTGCAGTTCTTTATAGTCATCATGTCTCTAGCCTCTTGCCACTTCTGCCTACTTTAAGGCTCTATTTTCAGTACCAGTTTTTAAAGTCTTGCCTTTAAAACTGTAGGTGAAATATACAAGCATGTATTTTTCCATGCAGGTGCGTATTCATTCATTCAAATTCAAATATTAATTGTTAGACACTTCATAGCTGGCCTTTGCACACATACACAGATGCTAATTCTGAAAGTGGAAATAAAAGAAGGTTCAGCATATGTACATGTGAACTCAAATAGCAGTTTGAATCTCACTGGCATTTTTACTTTTACCACTCACCAGCTCAAATTCAGAGGCAGAAATTTTCAAAAATAATAAGAAGGGGAGGCTCCATTTTCATCAAAAACATAAGCTATATGTGACACTACCAAAATTGGGCAATCATTTATGCACTGAGAAAGCAAAACTATCTCTGACTTATTTTGGATGAAAGCAAAAATTGTTACTAATCCCAGATGAAAAACAACCATTCATGGAGAGATAAAACTGAAAACTTACCAACATTTCTTTACAAACCAAGGACAATTAATAACTCTACACTAAACTTTTGCAGCTGAGTCCAAGTACTCACACCATAGTGTCTAACACTTGATAAGAAGCAAATAACCTCTAGATCAAATATTAAATAAAATCCAAACTTGACACGCAAGCCTCTTCAATCAATATTGGGACTGCTAACAGGGATGTTCACCAGGGGCTTTCAGTTGTCATCTGTGGGCTACTCCTGGGAAAGCTGAATAAGAAAAGCAAGGGCACAGTCAGATGGACACACAGACATACGTGTGATGTTTCCTTGGGGAAATGCTCCTCTGGCACAAAGCAGCAACAGATGAAAGCAGATCTGGCTTTGCAGAGAGTGGCCTTGCAAGCCTGTTTCCAGTTCACTACCTATTATCCCACATCATTTCACCCTTGCTTTCACAAAGGTCCTTGCTACACCCTCCTTTCTGATTTGCCTCACTGTTCAAAGTGTGTTCATGGGAAAAAATAACTGTGTGATGCCTTCTACTGTATTAAGAGAGATGATAATATTTTGTCTTAAATAACTAAGTTTTAAATGTAATAAATCACGTAGAGTTACAATAGTTTGTGGTTTAGGACACTGCTTAGCTTTGCTTACCTGGCATGAGCAGATAGATTTTCTAAAGCCTGAGGCCACAAGCTCTAAATTGCTACCCAGGTATGCTTTTCCTTTTAGTAGCTGGTACAGCACATTGCGTTTTGGATTTTTACTGTGAGAATAATGTAGATAACACACTGATGTTTTGATTATGGCTAAGTAATGCTTATCCTAAGTCTGGACCTTTTTATCCTAACTCTGGGGATTTTTCAGTTTCTCACGCTCTGCCAGACAAACACAGAGCAGAAGATACAGAGGCTTCAACCATCAGCAGCAGGTGCAACTCATCAAGGTACGAACAATTAACAGCCTGCCTGGAGACAGAGAAAGAATTCAGTGAGGTGTTAGAAGACCCCAGACCAAAAAATCATAATTGGACCAAAAGGCACACAGGAGACGCATGAAGAGGGCAGGAGGGGCAGGTGCACAGTCTGTAAGGCTATAACTGCCCAGGGGCTTCTTGGCTCAGGGTCCATCTCTGGAGGCACCTAGCTTGAACCGAGCCTGACACCATAACGTTTAATTTTTTATTTTTTTTTTTTAACTTTGATGCCTGGGATTCTGCTACAGGAAACCTAGGGTTCAAACTACAGGGATAACACTGGACACCCAGCTGGCATGAACTTCTTTAGCAGCTGTCCCTGGCAGCATGCAGATGAAAGATGTCCTTTCTAAACAAGAGCCCCTGCCGCTGCAATTTCAAACAGAGGCTGGGAAGCTTAAAAATCTTTCCCATAGTTCCAGTTCTTTTTTTTTCCCATAGTTCCAGTTCTTCTTTCAGGGTTTTGCTAGCTGAAATGCTGCTTTCCTAGCTTTGTTACTGGGCTTGTATCCAATGTTTACATTGCATTACCAATATCTGCTCTGTATTGTTTCTGTCACAGTGTTTCAGATAGCATATGTTTTCATTTTATGGCTCTTCTGCTTCCCTTTAACTTATGACCTTTATTGAAAATGAACACATTTGTCTGCAGACTGTCAGGCAAAAGGGTTGAATCACAGGGATTTGGCATCTGTGAAATGCTTTGCAATCCACTGCAGCTGTATCAGGAAAGCAGTGATGGAAAACCATAAACTGCCTGAGATTGGAAGCTTATTCTGTAGGACCCCAACTTTCCTTTGGAAGGCCAAGTACATTTCAAACCCTCACCAGAATAAAACCAAAGGCTTGTTGGGAATGGACATCTTGATGCTGCCCTAACACATTTCTTTTTTGACTTTTCAGTCTTTTATTCCTTTTCTTCATATCTTTCTGTCATTTTCTTCATACCTTTGCTGCTCATGCAACTCACAGTCCTCTGTTGTGGCTCCTAGGTGTTTGCATGAAGAGTTTCAGAAGTGAACAGGGATTGGGTGAGTTCCAGAACTCAGCACTATTTGGCAGTGAGGACCTGACAGCACTGCTGGCAGATCACGTTACAAAACAGAGGCAAAAAGCCTTTTTGCTTTTATTTCAGCACTTCATTAAAACCCACCCACTCATCAGGGGAAGTTTTGCACCAGTGCCCCTGACAAGGGAAAGTGTTTAGCACGCTACCACGAGCACTGGATGAGTATGAGGCTGCTTGTGTATGTATGTTGTTGCTGCAGACACTCCCCTAGCAAAAGCCTCTTCACATCCAGACTTGGAGCTAAGCAAGCCCTACCTGAGAGTGCCATTTAGGAGACTGTACAGTTTTCCAGGGTTTTAGGCAGAAGCTGACACTGGATTAAGTAATTTGTGAAAGCAACCACAGGTTAAACCAGCCTTCTGCCTGTGCCCCCACCCCACTGGTAATGCTCTGGAAGCGTGCAGTGGCAAGGCCATGTGCAGTTGCCCCTGTCACGGGCCACAGCTGGATAACTTCGCTTCTCTGTGTGTAGCAGAACAGAAACCCTGTGGTGACTTCCCCTAAATGGACACAGCCTTCAGAGTGGTGAAGGGCTGAAAAATGAAAAATGAGCAATGAGGTCAGTGGCACATGCCCC
>NW_010126914.1:0-9982 GCF_000699245.1 Pterocles gutturalis | reverse complement strand
CTGCTGAACTGGTGCTTAGGCTCTCCTGCTAGCTATATGCCAAGTATGACGACTCATACAGTTCTAACAGCCTTGGCACTGGTCAGAAAAACAACAACAACATCTTTAATGACCCTGAAGGTTTTGAGTTGGAGGGCTTTGAGATTCTGGGATAAGTATGTTTGGAACATGCTTCTGGGGGAAAAAAAATAAAATCAACCACCACAGTGAAGAAGTTAACAGTGGCATTTGCCTGTGGTCCATGCAGCTGAGGGTTAAGTTTTCATCCTAGTAAAACATGCAATTCATGCTTACCAGAGTTCATTGGAGGCTCAGAGCAACACCATTTCATCAAGGTTAATCTGAGGAGGGGAGGGGGAGGAGCAGGGAGGGGATGTCACTTGGTTCCAGACCCTTGATAAAAGATATTACAAATTTAGAAGCCCATCATTATTGTTATGAAAGGAAGAGGGAAAAAAGGAAAATTAAAGGAGAACACTGCTGGACTATTTGCTGTTCACACACCATTCTTCAGGCAACTCCATCTGGTATGAGATACCATGGAGGGTTACCATATATAATCACTGTTGCTATACTGCAGTACTTCCCATTGCAGTGCATCTATTTTTATGGCTGTAATACATCACCATTTTGAAACAAAATAATTGAACTAAAAAACATATGTTGTCCTCACGACTCTCCTAACTCTTCATATCAGTTCTCATTTGCCTCAGCTGGCTGTCTCAGGCAATGGTCTGATCTGAACCCTCCCTCCACTCTCTCAAAAAAACCCCAAAAACATAATAGAAAATTGTGATATAACTTGCCCTAAAGGGACATGTATTCTTACCTCTCAGATCCTGAGATGCAGCCTCTAGGATGTAGGGAACACTGGTAGAGACCTAGACAAGTCACCTAGACTTGACACCTCCGCAGCAGACAAGATTTCTGAAATGTGTAAACTGTGTTTGTATGGAAAATTCATCCGCAGAACTTAGCTGTGCTATTAGGGCCAATGCTTGTCTTCCATTAGAAAACTGTGCAGGTTGTTTCTGGCACTGCATGAAAGAGATGTAGTGCTATTTTTTAATAAGGGTGTTATTTCAGTGCTGTCGTCACTCAAAATTTTTGTTTGCAGTTAAACAAGATTAGGCTGTGGCGTACTTTGTGTTCTCGTCTTGGATTCTCAAGCAGCTGGATCACCTAGTAGCAAAATTAGGCTTAATCTCCTAAGTATATTTATTATTTCATGCTTTACAGGTGAAACATCTAACCTTGTCTTCTCTCCCTTTTTTAGTCACTGCATAAACAACGTGATTCTGGGCAGGCTTGTATTGATCTAAAAAGCCATCATAAATTTTCCACATTCAGATTCAAGTTGCGTTAGCTGGACAAGGGAGATCACTGTAAAATGCAATATTCTCAAGAATCAATAAATCTTGCAACTAGAATGGAAGAAGGTTTTCACAGCCTCTGTCTCCCCCCCAGCCCTCCCCACTTCGTAACCGTGCCCTCAGAGGGAAGCAGGACATCTTGCTATGCAGGAGGAACAGTCACAAACTGAGTCCTCCCAGTACCTGTTAGCATTGCTTCTTCCCATGGCAGCAGTGTCCACACTCTGGTTACTGGACTTGGCACATCTGCAGGAGCAAGAGAAGAGGTGGGATTGGCAAGTTAGTTCAAGTAGCATTGACACATGTAAGCATTTCAGGCTTACCAGTCATCTCATTGCCTTAATAGAACTGAGGTGTGCCAGACCTTGTCAATCACTTGTCCAATTTCCTTTAGCATTCCCCTTTTCATTAGGGGTGAGTGTTAAAATTTAATGATGCATGTCAGTGTTTTCTAATTTAATTCCCACAAAGGATTTCTATTCTTACAGACATCTTTCAGACATTAAGAACAAGAGTGCCATTTTGATTTTTGTCCTCTTCCTGCATATTTTTCATTATAAAACCACTACCATGGACATCTGGTCACAGCAAAATCCTATTACAAAACATGTTGCCACACTGGAGTTGTTGCTGGCTGTTTTGCCATGAACTGGTCCCAGAAATTTCATCCTGTGCAGCATTTATTCCAGGATATGTATCTATTTCCAATGAGTGGAGAAGAAGTTTCACTACAGTTACTACAGCTACTACAGCTCTGCAGCTTTTCACTGTAGAGGGGATTAATGTAAAGGCATTTCTCACGTGGCCACCACATATGAAGTATCCTGGATAACTGGGAAATGATAAAAGAACTGGTGGCGTTACGGAGAGATTGGTCAGGGTGAATTCACCTATTCAAGTGTCTGAACCCTACTTTTTTGTTTCAGGGTACAATTTTATCAAGACTGACAAAGCCACTTGTCTTTTATTCTTAACACAAGGAAAATTACAGATCTCACAATTGTACCGTGCCATCAGCAAGAGGAGTTACGTGTTTAACTCCTGTTCCTTTGGTCCCAGTGACTTCAGAAGCAGCTCCATAAGCATTTGTCTCTCTATTGGTCAGGATAATTGCTTAGAAATCTTACTCCACTTATTCCTTTGCAAGTCATATAATCAGGTCCCACCTGTGAAGAAGGGTGCATTTCTTTTGACAACTGAAAACGCTGAATTAAAAGCAATGTCTGATTTTACTCTTGGTTGCCTTTATCACCTGGGCTAAGGTCTGACACAGTACAGTCCCAACAAGCGCTAACTGAGTATTAGCACCAGCAGAGCAGCAGGACAATTAACTGACTCTGACAGCCCTGGCAAGACTCTCTATTGCTTCCCCCAGGTGCCCTGACGGTGTCTTTACTGGAGCCCTGCATCCAACAGCAGCTTTGCTGCCTCAAGGACCAGGAGATCAACCTGCCCTGGACCTCCAGCCGTGACCTGCCATCAGGGTTTTCCCCCATTCATGGAAGTGGCCAGACTGACAAGCCGCTGAGAAAGAACAAACCAGACAGTTGGGTCAGTATGTCACAGCTTGGGATGGAGACAACCAAAGCTGGTGGCTTGCAGCATCCCACTGCTGCTCAGTGGGATGCTCCCTGTCTAAGTGGGAATGTTGTCTTTTTTTCAAAAAAGGTCTGACCTCAGTTTTACCAACCTAGGCCCATACTGGGCTGCTTCAGTTTCCCTGGATGTACAGCTGGAATTTTTTAACGTGTTTTTCAAGGAATGAATAAACTCATTTCGGGTCTTTTTGCTTTAACCTGCTGTCTTCAGCCCTGGTTTTCTTTCTAGTCCCTGTATTTCTAAGTTTAAAATACTCTTTGTCCCTCTTTAAATTTTCTGTTTATTTGATAATTGCTCACTGAAAACAGATGACATATGTATCTATCAAATCGGTTTATTTCTGTGGAAAAAAATGCAAATAGCAGCTTTAGCATTAGGAAAAAAGGGATCACAAAATCATGGAGGCTGGCTGGCACCTCTGGAGGTCCTCTAGTCTCACCCCTCCCCACTCCCCTGCCAGACATATATCAGTCAAGCAGGTTTGCCCCAGAGTACATCCAGTTGGGTTTTTAATATATCTGAAAACACAGAACGATATTGTTTCATTGTTAAGAAAGTAAAAGTCTCTACAGAGAGCCAGTTATCTATAAAACTTCCATGCTAATTCAGTGTGTAAACAATTTTATTAAGTATTATAGGGCGAAACAAATGATGTCTTATTAACAATTTGGGAACTCCTTTTGATACCAGGATATTTCCAGCTACTGCATCTTTCCGTCTAATCCAGGACAAGTACTCCTCTTTTTTGTTCAGGAAAAAAACTGGTTTTGATGCAAAAAATTAACTCTTATCATGGACAGGGCATTTTAACAACCCACATGATGCAAATGTCATTGCAACCAGAGTTCCTTTTAGTACCGAGTATTTCTTTAATACTGTATGTATCAGAGTTTAATATAATACTTCAAAAAAGAGAGCTTTGGGACACGGTATCTTTGGGTACTTGTACCTGCAGGCTGATCCCCTATGCTGCTTCCTACACTTCCATTGCTAGCGGCAACCTTTGGTTCCATACTTCCTCTGCACCCACAACCACTCGCATCTCAGAGTTTGGTTCAGGCTATTCTCAGCAACAAGTAAGACTTTGCTGAGGAAGGAGCTTTCACAGCAGTTAGTGTGCCTCCTGTCTCTTATCAGTTTGTCATTTGATGACCCACAGGCTCTAGGCGGCTCCTCATGATGCACACCATGGCATAGCAATTATCTCAGAGGGGCCCCAACACTCACCTGTGGCTCAGGAAAGCACTCTTTTAATGAGTCCTCCTCCCCACCCCCCTGCCAGATATACATCAGTCAAGACCATGTATACAACCTTCATAGAATCATGGAATCATAGAATGGCCTGGGTTGAAAAGGACCATAGTGATCATCTAGTTTCAACCCCCCCGCCATATGCAGGGCCGCCAATCACTAAACCAGGCTGCTCAGAGCCACATCCAGCCTGGCCTCGAATGCCTCCAGGGATGGGGCATCCACGACCTCCCTGGGCAACCTGTTCCAGTGTGCCACCACCCTTTGGGTGAAAAACTTTCTCCTAATCTCTAACCTAAACCTCCCCTGTCTTAGTTTAAAACCATTCCCCCTTGTCCTATCACTATCCACCCTCGTAAACAGGCGTTCCCCCTCCTGTTTATACCTTCTCCTGCCCCTGCCTGAAGCAAGCACTGCCTGTTTTGCATCCCACCTGACCTGCCTGTAAGGTCGCTAGAAACTTATTACCCGTGTGAAGGGATATATTTGCGCAGGGGAACCTGCAAAAGTGCATTTAGTAAGCTGAAAAATCCCATTACCATTTTTTCCTCTTCTGATTTGAGCTTATGACAAAACCTCATCAGTGATTCAAAACTCAGTTCTGCAACACAGAAACAAATGGGATTTCATTCAAAGTGAACACTTGCACTTGCAAAACAAAGCATGAAAGATGTGAAAAGGCAATGGGCAAGGCATTACTACCTGGTGGGGGGGAACAAAGCAGACCCTAGATCTAAGGAGGGTCACCAATGCTCCTCCCTGATGCATTAAAAATGTGTAGATACATTTGTCATCATCACAGCCAGGCTCAAACAGGAAGAGAAAAACTAGCTCAGTCCACTGTCTGCCTGGGCACCAGTGGGTGACAGAGCACTGTGCTGTGCAAGGAGGGACTTGGGATGAGACCGAGGAGAAAACAAGCTGTAAAACGCAGCTCCTTACAGGCGCAGAAAATGCTGAAGCGGCACCTCGCTTATATGTAGCAGAGAGCATGGGGTTACAGAGCAGCCAAATGAGTCACAGCAGCAAGGTCTGTTGCTGCTTTTGTCTCCTGGGAAGACTGGATACATATCAGGAAGGTGATTTCTGAAACAAACATACTGTTTCACACAAAAGCCTGCCTTTGCATTCTGAGAAAAAGAGCAAGGTTTCTCCAAGCTCCTCTCCAGCCTACATGTAAATCTCACAAACACATCTGTGCTGAAGTAAAACCAGATGAGGTGATAAAAGTTTCAATAAATCACACAGCTGACTTCTTCTTTAGCATGTCCATTTGCAACCTGTAAACCAACAAACTTCAGTACAAAATTATTTATGTATATTCTCCAAATGCCTTCCTGCTGCCAAACCAACTAATGCTAGCAGTAATGTTGAAATGACATTGTAGGGCTAGATTTTCAAAGCCAATTGGCATTACCCTGATTCTGATCCCACAGAAGAAAATTAAATCAGCTCTGAGAAATACTGATAATCCTAGCCATGAACACTATTACTCATATCCATAAAGTATATTCACTTCTGAGAAGGCAATAAACCATTCCAGTGTAAAGTACGTTATGCTAGCCTAACTTGGGACCCTTCCCTGTGGACTGCTACATCAGTGAGAGTATGGCCATGCACCACAGACTGCTATGTGTTGACCAGGCTTCAAGGGTTTGCTCAAGGTCTCAGAGAAAGTCTCTGGCAGAGTCAGATATTAAAATTGTCTTTTCAGATTTCTGGAGCACTGCTACAACCATCATTTTTACCAGCCACTTGCCACCATTTCTTCAGTATTTATGTGTGGACACCATGTTAATTTATGGTGCTTCTTATGAAGTGATTCTAGAAGAGCTGGATTTGTCACAGATGCAGAAGCAAAATAACACATCAGGCTGAAGATGAGTTACTGAGATCATAATCTCATCCACAGCTCCATCTCATCAATTCAAAGGCAGTAAAGATCTAATATGATTGCACACTTTTTTAAAAAATTAAAACATTAAAATCTAGGTGCATTGTATGTTAAGAGCAGCAACAATATTCGTGATGCTTCTCTTCCCAAAAGCCCACCAAAAGCATCCCTTTTTCCTTTTCAAAGCTTTTGTCTTACCCTACATCAGAATATTAATACATCAAAACCAGGATTGTTCTTCCAAAGGCACAGCATAATTGTACTCAGCTTTAGCATCAGAACAGCATTCAGCAACAGTAAAACTAATTACCACAAGAACAGTTCATGGTCAGTGTGCCAACTTATCTCTTAAAGTGCTGCTACCAAAGTTATGCACATGTTTTTTTCTGACTGTTCCTTGAAATACAGTCTTTTCTTTTGTGCTCATTTCCCATGGTTATTGGTGCAATGTCACTTTATTCCCATGGTACCTGCAGAGAGCAAGTTTTAAATTTCCATGTTTGATACCCAAAACACCCCTCTCCAAGCAGAAGTGTCTCCCAAGCTTTTGACCACAAGCTATGTCCATCCAGAAAAGTCATTAAACCCAAAACAAAACAAAGCAATGTCATGTGATTGATGCTCTAGTCAATGGGCCTCCAGTCTTAACCACTGAATTCTCATAGCACAATGTTTGCCATAAATCCAGAGTTCAAGAAGAAGGGGGAAATTTTACTGAGAAATTACAATAGGAAACTAGAATAATCTCACCACCATTTTGTAAGCAGCAGGAGAGTTGAAACAAATCAAATAAATAATGCACTACTGAATTATTTACTCAGAACTAGCCAGGACATATTTGGAGCAGTACTGCTTTAGAGGTGAGGTTAAACTCAATGTTACTGCAGCCTGCACTGACAGGTGAATCATATCTCTTTGGACACTGACTGGTTTGGTTTATTTTTCCCCCATGACTAAAGTGCTTAAATGCACTTCTTGTCAGTCAGCCACAGGGGATTGTCTGGCAGCTCTTGAAGCACTGAGTGACAACGTCAAAGGGGACACTACCAATATATTAGGAGTAGCCACAACGGGAAAAAAATTAAACTTCTGCTGAGCCTGTCTTTTATTCTCCATTCTCTAGGAATTAGTGCTTAACAAGGAATTCATAAAAATCAGCTGAATATTTACTGCAGGTATCAAGCACGTGATTTCATTCCATGCTGGGCCATAAAGTGCTGATATCACAAAGAAAAAAAGTGTTGCTGTTAAACCCCTGTCAAATAAAAGTAGGACAAAGATGTTGGAGGAGAACAAAGGGCTTCAAGGGGGGAAAAAAAAAAAAAAAAAAAAAAAAAAAAAAGAAGAAGAAAGCTTTTCTTTTGTCTTGAACTACCAGCACGTATCTCTCTCCCAAGGTCTGTAACTGGGCTCTGTGTCACCCCACAGCACTACCCAGAGGTTGTCAAGAAGCCCAGGTGTAACACTGTGCTTCTGTTAATTTCCTTAACGTTATTCTGCTTTGTGATTTACTTCCAAGGACAGAGAGGCTGAGCGGGCTGTGGTGCCTGGGAGGCAGGTATGAGCTCGCCTGGCAGGCAGTGGTCCCACCGAGGGTCCCGCTGGAGCCCCCCAGATGCCAGACCACAAGCCAGAAGCCAGTTCAGCTAGCTGACTAATTTTCTGCTCTCCACACCACCCCGGAGCTGTTTCTGAAGCCTCCTCCTCCATTCTAGCACGCAACAAAGGCTCTTTCATGGGGAGGGGCGTTTTCAATTCAAGGGCAGAAAATCAGTGTATTCAGTATTTTGGAGGGGGGAGGTGGGGAGGGGGAAATAATCACACTACACCTCAGCCAGTTGCTCTGGTGTTGTCTGACTGCTTAGCAAGGCTTCAAAGGAAAGCAAGTAGTCACTATAGAAACTGCCACATCATACTGTTCATGCTGCCTCGGAGATATGGAATATCTCTTCAGAGAGACATCTGTAATTTTTTTGCTGCCTTTAGGAAACACTCCGCAGTAAGCAGCTGGGCTTTGTTGTGTGGGTTTGTGGTGGGTTTTTTTGGTTTGGGTTTTTTTATTATTGTTATCTTTTTAAATTAGTTTTGCTTTTTTCACTATTGAATGGAGGACAATATATGAAGCCTTATTTGGAAATTCATTTCCACCAGTGATAAATAAACAATCATCTTAGACTGTTTGAGCTTCATTTTAGTATCAAAATTAAGTTCTTATCACTGTGTAAGAACTCAGATTGCAGGAAAACTGTAAAAAAAAAAAAAAAAAAGAAGACAAAAATAGGTGGATTTAAGCAGTCAATCCACAGCTCACTGAGAAGGGAAGAGATCACATGCACAGAAGTCCATCTGGTCCCAGTTTTATGACCAGTAATTTGAAACTAAATGTCTACAGACAAAAAAAGCCCTAACTGTTTGCGTTGACTTCATAGATAATTGAGCTGTCACATAGAAGACCTCACAAAAAGCACTGATATGTGCAAAATACCTCAAGTAAATTAAGTTCTCAGTAGATACATTAGGAAAAACACAGTATATGTACCCTCCCAGTGATCATGCACCTTTAAACCACAGTGACCTATTTCTATTTTATTGTCTTCATGTAATAAAGCTGAGAAGATATAAATCATTTGATGACACAGTTGCTTAGAGGGCTGATGACCACAAACCCATTGAACTTCCCCTTTGTTCAAATGCTCGTCTGTCAGTACCCAGGTCTAGGTTTTATTTTTTTCTCACCCTTTAAAGCATGGAGGCCTTTTAGATGAAGTATGTGCAGGGATGCTCCCTCTTCTCCTGCAGTGAATGCCTTTTTCCTGTCAAGTGTTTCCTGGGACTTCATTATTTTTATTTGCATGAATAGCAGTATCACGTATTCAGAAGTGTGGGACTAATATATGAGAAGCTCCGGATGTTCTCCACCACTTCAGCATAGCCTCCAGCCTAAAACATCTTCCACCAACCCCTCCAGCCTGCTCCCTCAGACCCATGTCCTCCTGCTCCATCACACAGGCTCAAGCACCCTTACTCATCCTCAGACGGTACTCTCCCCACCCATGTTGCTACTGGTTTATCTTTCCCAGTCCCTCTCCATCTTGAAACTCTCCAGTGTGCCAGCTGCCCTCCTTGCTTCAAAGCAGGCTTTTGCTGGTTTATCTCTGCCAGAGCTACCAAGCCTTTACTTTGAGCAAAACCTGCAGGCCGTCCTCTGCACCTAACTGCAGACAGCAACAGGCAGAGGGACAAGCACACCTGCGGCTGGGACAGGCACAAAACTAACTGCCCCTCCTAGCCCCAGCTACCTGGGTGGCTGCAGTACCAGGAGCTGGGCAAGAAGCTCAAAGCACTAGGTGTAAAAACAAAAAAAACCCAAGAAACCCACCCCACTCAGCTGGCAACAC
Source organism: Pterocles gutturalis (assembly GCF_000699245.1). Classification (NCBI taxonomy): domain Eukaryota; kingdom Metazoa; phylum Chordata; class Aves; order Pterocliformes; family Pteroclidae; genus Pterocles; species Pterocles gutturalis. The sequence continues at coordinate 467 of NW_010126914.1, read as the reverse complement.
CTGACCTAACGAAATGTAAGCTTATTTGCACTTCTGTCCTGCCTAGCAAAGTTGTGTTTCTATGTTCAGCTCTTCCTTGGAGCCACCACAGCTCTCACTCTGCTGTTACCAAATCCAGGAAAGGCTTTTTTTGGGAGCTTTTGTTTCTCTAGGGTTATTTTTTTGGGGTGTTGTTTGTTTTTTTCAGGTTTTTTGGGGGGTTTGTTTGGTTGCTTGGTTTTTAAGCATGCCTTCATAATGTACTTCATGATTTAACTCCTGGAAAATTACTGTTAATCAGCCACCGAGGGCTGGCTGTAGTCTGAAGTCTGGAATGAATTATGAAGTACACAGATCCTGGATCTCTACCAAGCATTACTTCAGCAGAATTTTCAGTCCAGTTTTGAAGCACACACTGGATAAACCCTACCCACCAGTATAAACTTGGCCAGAAGATACCTTTGCTGATGATACGAAACTGGGAGGAG
>NW_010126913.1:0-10186 GCF_000699245.1 Pterocles gutturalis | reverse complement strand
ACAAGTACGACCGCAAAAAAGGCACAGGTCCAAAAATGCAACCCCAAGTAATGCACGGGTCCGCAAAAGCAACCGCTGTGAGTGCAGCACCCCGAAAATGCAACCCTCAGACATGCAAAGTCCTGCAAATGCAACCTCAACAAGTGCAAAGCCCTGAAAATGCAAAGCCCTGAAAATGCAAACCCAACAAATGCATAGCACCACAAATGCAAAACCAAGAAATACACAGCCCTGAGAATGCACCTTCCAAAAGGGCAAAGCCCTGCAAACACAACCCCAACACTTGCACAGTCCCACAAATGCAACTTCCATAAATGCAAAGCCCTGCAAATGCAATCCCCAGAAATGTAAAACCCCACAAATGCAACCCCAACAAATGCACCGGGCTGCAAATGCAACCAGTTTTTCCTATTCCTCTTATCACCTTGTCCAGCAAAAGCAAACTCTGCAAAGGAATTCATCTGAAAAAAAAGGAAAATATTAAGTTGTTTTAAACTGGAAGGTGACGTCTCTCTACCCTGGGGTGCTGCAGAATACAGAACAGAAGGGAAAAGGTGCACCAAATACCAGATCCGCTGCAAAACGCAGCATGCTTTTGCTGAACGAGAGAGGTGTTTGGCAAGGTGCTGCTGCACTATCGCAGCTACTCTGATAAAAGCAACTAAGAATGATGGAAATTTTAGAGTTTTTTCATATTGCCATACCAAAACTGCCTGCTCACACTGTTAAGTCATTTATAGACACTTCCACGTGGTGCTGCTGAAAAGCAACTTCAAACGCTGCCGTGTTTGTTATTTTTTCCTGGGTAGATGTCACTGAAGCCTCTTCACACCACGATTTGCTAAGTGCCTCGCGAATTAGCTGTTTTTAGAGTTTTCTTTGAAATGTTACAGATGGGAGATGAGAGCAGCAGTTCAAGCGGGAACTGGGGGAGCACAGCACAGGGAATCCACACGCCAACAGCAGCTTCTGTGCTGCCAAGTCCTGCACCAGTCCACTCCCACTCCGAGGTAGGAAATTTTTAAAAAATAAATCACTAAATATTTTGCAGTTTGTCAGCACGGTCTCTTCCCCCCTTGTCCTTGCAGAACCAGGTGCAGCCCTTCATGCAGGAGGATGATTTGCTCAGATATGTGGAGGAAAGCTGCAACATGTTAATGCTGAGCACCAAAAAATATAATTTTCCAATTTCCCACTGGTTGTATAATGTCAAATAGTAAGTCTAAATGTAGTATGTTGCCTCTGCTTCCACTGGCAACAGCCCTCGTTTGCTTTCAAGGCATACAAAGAAAAAAAATGATTTTTTTATTGATTACACAAAAGGAGCAGCTGTGCAGTAAACTGCAGCTAAGTCCAAACCTTGTATTGTGCCAACACCAAGCAGAATAAACTCTTCCAACAATTCTTACATCGTGAACAGAATATCGATCGAGAATGCAACTACATATATATATACACATCAAAATTTTTATATCATGAAGGTGACTGGGAACATAACTTTTTATATATCCAATAATTATATATATAATTCTCTCTATATAATTCTATACAATTCTTATAAATACAATTGAAAGTATAACTTTAACTATATATATCCAATAATTATAACATAAATGCAATCAAAAGTGTAACTTTTAACTACATATATCCAACAATTCTTATATCATAAACACTATTGAAAATATAACTTTATACATACAGATGTATGCAACTATGTTCTAACCATACCTTATCCAAGAACTGGAGAAGAGAAAGGAGAGTAAAGGAAAGAAGTAGAGAAGCAATAGAAGTGAAAAAGATGGTAGGAAATTTGGGGGTATCACCACCCTAAGTTCCAGGAATGACTTGTTGATGGTCACCTGTGAGACGTGGGTCCTGGGTGACAGGCTGGCACATGGCCACTCTGGCTGGTGTCTTTTACAGTGTTTCGGTCGGAAGATGCTGGAAGGTGGGTTGGGGGGTCCTCCCCTTGGGCAGAGCGCTCCTCCCATCAGGTGGAGTTATGCAAAGCATGGGCACCCCCTGGTCTGGAACATTATTGAAATGGGTCTGGGGGGTGTAGGAGGGTCCCAAGGGTCGGTTTGTCCCTCTAAATGTGGTGTGACACGTTTTGTGGGTGCGCACGCCCTTGGCCTCTGGTCAGAGAGGGGGTGTTGGAGAGGCAGCATGGTCCTGTCTCCCCCAGTTTGCCACCCATCACCACTTCTCCTTCTGGGCAAAACATTCTGTTGAAGGCAAACCTTGTGCAGATCACACAGTTTGTCCATGACAATGGGGCAGTGGGATTCCTTCCCTTCTACAGTTGTATTAAATCTGAAAGGATCTGAATTAAGGATCTTAAAAGCACTCTACACACCGCAGTAACTCTGTGTTTACACATACCTCTGTTCTGAGGTTCCTAAAGCAACTGTCACCATGTCCTGCTCAACCCAATGGTGAAATGTGGAATTTGGCGGTGCACAAGCCCTTGAGCCAGTGTCACCATCGGTCTCCGGTGTCCCAAGCTCAGCACGATGTCCACGAGGCGAATCCCACCAGCACACTGAGCTGTAAAGGGACTGGGGTGACTACCAGGTAGGTGCTTCACCAGGGAAGATCTATCCAAACCCCAACAGCTCCAGCAACAATTAGTCCTGGGAAGGACTTTCGTAGGCCATTAAGGCGATCTTGAAAGGCTGCAGGGATACCGTGCCCAACAAAATGGTGCTTTTTCCAACCACTTAAACTCCTTTGAACTCATTCTTCAAATAACAAATGCTGGTCCTAGCAGGATCAATTTAACATGTTGTGGTTTAGCATCTGTCTCCGTCCCCCCCTCGCCAAAATGTTACTTTGATCAAATTTCTGCAACCTGTTCTACCTCCAGATCCCAATCAATACGTTTTTATTATTAATAAAAAATACATTAAGTTGTTCTAGTGACTATGTGCCAAACCACCGATTTCAGTGAGACCTGGATCAGTCCTACCACCTCGCCAGAAATGAGATTTCTAGAATGAAACCATCCAAGGTAAATAATTAATATCCTTTTCCTTATAAATGAACATAATTCAGTAAGAGCAAATTATTTTAAAAGTCTGTTTAAAAAAAAAAAAAATACTCCCAAATGAAGATAATTTTTTTTTTCTACCTAGACAGATGAAGAGTCCCACTGCGGGCCATGGGGAGAGGTTGATACCAAAGGCTGAACGGCCTCTGGCATCAAGGATCCTTTTTCCAGCTGGATTTAGAGCCCAGACTCGCTCTCCAGCTCTCCGTCCTGGACACAGACTGCACCACGCTCACGGCACGCCGGTAACTTTCTTCTCAACCTTTTTTGCAAGCTCATGCAGATCTCAGGAGAAGGAAGATTTACCCTCACTCCCTTTGATCAGTGCTCATCAGCTACACGTAAAACTGAGGAACATTCTCTGCTCTTACAAAACTCTTCACGTCTTATTTCCTCCCTCCTCCTCTTTCCCGTAACATAAAAAGCTTCTTTTGCAGTTTACCAAGTCCCTCTGCCACTACCAGCTAAAAAAAGGAACCAAACTTAGAGGAACTGTTCCAGGAAAGGAGAAGAATGTTTAAGATAAATTATTCAAAGCTAAAAAAAAAAAAAAATTTAAAAAATCTTAATTTACATATCCAGAACTTGTTAAAACACCCTCCCAGTCGCCCATGGGACCAGACTGGAGTCCCTTACCTGCTGTCAGACAAAAATACTCTCAGGCAGATCTAGTTTAATGCAAAAGAATTTTGTTCTCTGGTAATTAACAAAGGGTTAATGGAAAGATAAACTCATTTAAAAAAATAGACAATTTATGGTCCAAATTTTTCTGTTCTTACTGGCGCACATGTTCCCATTAATTTAATTCAACTCTCACTAGCAGTCAGATTTATGAAGTAATTTCGTATCCAGACTTCGAGAGAGGAGAAGACCATGGTAGGCAAAGACACATGGGTCTGCTAGGAAAGAGACAACTCTAACTTAATTACAAATACTAAAATGTATTAAATTGAATATATAGGAATTGCACGTAACTCCAGCACTAAATGTACCCTCATTCACCAACATACAAAAAAAAAAAATAAAAAATAAAAAAACCCGACAGCCATATAGTTAATCTGGCCTTCGTAAGACCCACCTTTATTTAGGATTTAGATCCTAAAGCGTATTTTGGGTGGTTACGTTATGGGACTGACCACAGGTATCAGCTCACTGCTGCTAAAAAGGGGGGTCCCAAGCAGCTCCCCATTTTGTGGCCAAGCACACGAATGCAAAAATGTATTTACAGCTGCGATGGATAACCCAGTTCTGGAGTGGCATGATCCAGCACTGCGGGGAGATGAGCTGCAGTGGGGGGTTGCACAGGCTTTGGGTTTGTCCCTTGTTATTATTTCCATCCTTTGATTTTGTCATTTGCAGGTGGTATCTGTTGAATTTCCACAAAACCTTCAAGTTGTTCCCTAAACTTCAAATCATGACCATGAATGGCTTAAAAATAGGAAGCAGATGTGTCAGAGCAGGTCAAGACAACAAGGAAAGTTATTCTTTCTCTGTATGAAACATGGAATAGCTGGAGTCTGCTCAGCTTTAGACTATATAAAGCAGAGTGTGATATTAAGATCTCTGCACCTGCTATTAATTTTTATCTTCTAAAGAAAAACAATTTATGGAGGGAAAGAACGTGCCACTGCATAATCTGTAGACTCTGCCTGCTTTACACCATTTTTAAAAGAGAAGTCATAGAGATCGGTGAGTTTCTGCTCCAGAAGTCATGTTCTTCTAGTCTGCAGCCCTTCCCAATATTTATTTTTAAAGAATTAAAAGACTCCTCTACATTTGAGGCATGTTCCTATAACCCCAGGTACGACAGAGTCTGTTTGAAGCGGGGGTATAAGCCACCCAATTCGATTTGATCGCTTTAGTCAAACATGAGGAAATCACACTCTTTTTCTTTGAAGACTGGTGCTCAATTACAGCCAAGTACCCCCTCAGCAAAGAAAACATGAAGAGTACAGAAAAATTATCTGCAGGATTTAACTTCCTCATCAGCTTGTCTGGGTGAGGATTATTACTGTATACAAGCATCTACATGTGTATATACACTGAGAGATCTTTAAAGAGCGGGAGTGTTTTCAGTTTTTGGAGCTTTGCTATTCTACATTTAAAGCAGGGATGGGAATTGTATATTAAAACCAACTCATTTTCCATCTGTGTTACCATCAACTCAACAAAAAGTCCAAGCACAAACTCCAGCAGCTGTACTCAAACCTGCCAGACTTCTCAGTGTTTACTAGAAAGTCAGGAAACATTTCCGCTTTCAGGAACCCATGCCAAGGGAAACATATTTAGTGCAGATTTTACTTTTGACCAGAAAATGGAGCTAAGATTTGGGACACTTCCACTGCTGGCTTGTTTTGAGGTGTGAAGACAGAGAGATAAAGTTGGTCTGCATGTCCCTTACCTGAAAGAATAAAGTCATTGCAGAAACAGACTGAGCTATACATACTTGAAATTCCTCGCATAGGGGTATTTCTGCAAAGAGAAATATGCTTTTATCACGATAATTTGTCTTTGAAAAATGCATTTGGAGGAACACTTTAGGAAAAGACTACTTGTCATCTGCCTAAAGACCTTGAAAGCATACTTCCAAAACTCTACCGATGCAGGGAAGAGGTATGCAAACTTAGGGCTCACGCTTCAAAGCTTTAAATGAATCAAATTGTTAAGAGTGATTCAGTTTTGACAGGAAGCCTCAACTGTATTTATTTATGAGCAAACTTCATGTGCAAAGGGAATATTATAAGAGCTCCTCACCTTGAGCACAGCGACACCCCCAGTGACAAACACTTGGCGGAGTTATAAATACTTTATTAGGTTCAGTGTAATAGTCCTTTTAAGCAGAAATTGGATATCAGTTACAAAATACTGTATACAAGTTTGAAATAGATGTTATTCAAAGGCTTATAACAGGCCAGGTATCTCAAATTCTGGTGCAGAACACAAACCTTCCTGAGGGCTGCATCGAGACAAATAATCCAGTGCTCTGCCCTGGTCCGAGGAAAATCAGAAGGCTTGTGCCACCCTACATGTTCAATTTCTGGGGAGGCTAGGTGTCTGAAAGCATCACTTACAAATGTATTCCAAGTTCCAGATGTTTGGGTATCCTTTTTTCTTGCTTTACAAGAGCAACACTAACTGCACCTGGCACTCTCTCCAATCTGCAGAAAGTAAGAAGAGAACTTACTTGGCTACCAGAAACCCTGTAATTAAAAGTGCTATTCAACACCCTCCTCTGTTATGTCTTCATACAGAGCCCGCCAACACTACTATTTTTATTTTTTCATCGGAATTTCTATTGTCATAAAATCCTCAGCTAGTGTTACTTCTTGACCATCTAACACTGCCTCTGCCTGTCTCTTCAGTTCGGTGATGTCCGTGTCTCCCTCACCTCTCTGAGCAGCTGGTTTATACCGCTGACTGAAGTGAGTCAAAACCAGTTTCTTAACTTGACACAATTTCGCAAAATCTGATGCCATTTTTGGAGTGCTGTGACCATGCTCTCTGGCCTTTTCCTCTTGGGTATCGTCCAAGGTGGCTTCATGTATCAACACATCTGCTTCACAGCAAAGCTTCATGGCTGCATCTCCAACCACCCCAGAACAATCCCCCAAAATGCAAATTTTTCTTCCAGGAATAGGGTCTTCCAAGACATCTGAAGGAGAAATTGTTACTCCATTTTCTAGAACGATTGCTGTTCCATTCTTTAGTTTCCCATATAGAGGACCTGGCTGAACTCCTGGTAAATAAAGGCAAAAAAGTCCATAAATATTATGATGAGTGTTAAGTTTAAAAAAAAAATCACTTAAGAGGAGATTGGCTATGTATAAAGCTGTCTCACTGAAAAAATACAGCCTCAATATAAACAGCAATTGGTATTTCCCTATTTCATAGAAATAAAGAACTTGTAATGTTAGCAGGAAGTGTGTTTGAAGAAAAGCTACATTCTTCATACCAAAGTCAATAAAGTCATGCAAATACACTGGCCATACATTTTCCTGAAAGCCAAGTTATGCTTTTTAAACTTTAACATCTGAACTTGTTTGCTCTTCCCAGCATGAGAATAGTTTGCAGTGTTAATTGGCACTGGTGTTACGCAACAATTCAGACTGCTGCATCGGTACCAAGTATTAAAATGTCTTTACTAGAAAATGGAAAATTGAACTAAAATGGATTATGGAGAGATACGGCAGCTCTAATTTGCTAGAACCCCTCGAAAGGTGGTCAGAAAAATAACTCAACTGCCTGAGAACCCGATTTTGTTACATTTGCTGAAAATTGGAGTCACTACTCAGCTTGAACGCATGCACTTAGGTGTGTAAAAAAGATGAAAAATAAGTGAAAGTAGTTACCAAGGTCTTTCAGTTTCTGTACGTTGAGTTTACCAGTCCGGGGCTTCTCTTCCACCACAAAGCCAAAGGAAGGAATGCGGTGAAATAGGCGAAACGCTTTCAGAACCAGCTGCTCATCCTCAAGCAGCAAGTAAGAGTTTTCTACTGGGTCCAGGTGAAGTATTCTCCCTTGTGCTCCCTGGGGAGACACCTCATCTCTGTCCAAGTAGGAAAAGTCCTTAAATTCTTCTGCGGGGCACTGGTCTCGTGTAGGCACCAGTTCATGAACAGTGTAAGAAGTTGTGAGTGGGAGAGCTCCATACTCCTCCATATAAAGTTTCGCAGTCCTAATGGTCCGTAAATATCAACGGGTGGTTTTTTTGGGTCAGGGCTGCTTTGGAGGCTCAGTGTACACAGCAGGCCAGGAAGTCCAAAAAAGTGGTCACCGTGTAGATGAGTTATGAAAATCTTGGTAATTCTCCCTATTGATTAGAACAACAGGAAAAACAAACCAGAAAAAGATAGGAAAATAAATGAACATCATAAAGACTCAGAAATAATCACCTTCTGTCAAGAAGTAGGAGATAAGGGAGGGGGGGGAAATTAAAATAAAACCCGTGTTCAAGAAATAAATACCAAACTTTTTTTTTTACACAGTAGCTGTGTTTCCACACAAGGTTTATTTGGGACTGATATGTCAAGAGAAGACTGCAGAGACAGAAGTTTTAGTTGCTTCTAAGCAAAATGTGCAACCAGTTATGGCACTGACTTGACTGGTGACATCTGCTGTATTAAAACACAAAGAAGTGCTGGAAAGAGGTTGTGCTTTCATACATTACACGGAAACTGGATACTCATGAGAAACATAAAGTGAAATCTGTGTTGTTCCTAGTTTTGGATCTAGCACATTCTATTAATATAAGTAAAAAAAAAAAAAAACAAAACAAACCCAAAAAAACCCCAACCATTCAGTTTTGATTTCAAAGTTTTTTAAAAGGGAAGAACCCCATGGTTCCTGACTGGTTTGTTTCAAAGACAATGAAAAGTACAATGAAAAATTGTACTTAAAGATTCTGTCTTTGTTTCGCATTTGAGTTTGTCTCACTCCAACTCTCAGGCACTGGGCTGTGCCCTTGACAGATTAAAAAAAAAAACACAAACAGAATGTATTGACAGGAAAACTCACAGCTGGTATTATCTAGGACCTTCTTCACACAAATACAAACTGTCCCAGTTCAGAGCTGGTCTGTGGTCCATGTTTGACATTACAAAGCCCAAAAAATAAATTCAGAAGAGTTTGGTTCTCGAACACAATTTTTACCAAAGGGCAATCAAGGATTACTGTCAGCCGCCACCTTCAGATGCTCACGCATGTTCAGTGTGTATTCAAATAACACAAGCATGAGGATAAAGTATTTTCTTTAGACCTCATGAAACTTCTCCCCTCCCCTCATCACAAGGCCTTTCACCAGCACAAACCTGCTTTGAGATGGCTCTTCATGAACTGTGTTTGAGTTCCTTCTCCGCAGTCGAAGAGCCAGCACTCTCCTTCCCTGCGAAGCACTAATGCCGACGCTCCTCTTGTTGGAGAGGGATACGCTGAGCCCGTGCCGAGGAAAGTTATGTCCATCAACATTTTAAATCTGTCAGTATGCCACCTGAAAGAGAGATTCTGAGCCACTGAACATAGGGTATTTATGCTGGGAAAGAAAAAAAACATTTCTATTCTATTCTATTCTAGCTTTAAATGAAGGCATCCTACACACTTTAGTGTGAGGATCAAGTTCCTCTTCCCTTAAAAAATAAAAATAAAATCTCCCTGGAACAGGATATGCCTTTCAGACAACACAACATTTACAAGCAGAAGATTTCATTTTTATGTCAATGTAAAGTTGCAAAAAGAAATAGCCCTAACTAATCTGAAATGCTCTAATTTTTAAACCCACTACTATTTATTTCTTCTTTGTTTTATTTAAACTTTGAATTCTCCTGCACGTGCTTTCCTCTAAAAAGTCTTTTCAGAACGACTAACACCAAAAAGCCGCTGCTGACGCTTAAATGCCGTTATTGGATGGCAGGAGTGGGCAGCCCAGCACAGCAGAAGGCAAACGTTCACTCCTCTCAGAACAGAGACCGGAGGAACCAGGAGAGACCTGATTTACTTCGCCTTTCCAACAGCATGCTTGAAAAGCAATCAACATTTCACTTCTCATTAGTATTAAGTGAAAAATAAAGCAGTACCAAATCTTTTTGTAGCCTCAAGTCTGCGTGACAGATCCCGGGATGCTTTTTGCAGGAGAAGGACCTGTACAAACAGCTGCCGCACCCCAGGTGTTTATGTACCTGCTATCCTGTCAGGGTGAGGAGCCTGGCCGGGCTGCAGGAGCAGGACAACCTTCCAAAGGCCACCTCAGGAGCAGAACTTCCACGACCACAACTCTTGACCCTGCCTTACAGGGTGTGCTTTCCCCAGCTTTAGTCTTCCCAGACTTAGCTCCCACCTCGTTTTCAGATGAATTTCCACCTCATCTTGAACTCCAATCGCCTCAGAAGCTTCAGATACCTTCCAAGCAAAAAAGAATTATCATTTCCTCAGGTTTAGTTGCTCTCAGAGGAGCTCCCAGCTTTCGAAAGGAGCACAGCCCCCCTTCCTTGCTGTGCCAGACACACCACAGTGCCATTACCTGCCCTCGGGTGAAAGAATAAACACCCCTCACTCCCCCAAAACGCAGAAATTAACATTATGCTTCCTCTTCCTCACTGTAAAAGCAGATTGTCAGCTTCTCAGCTGAACCACCCTCCCAGTTTG
>NW_010126912.1:0-31163 GCF_000699245.1 Pterocles gutturalis | reverse complement strand
CGTTGAGCTGGGGTTTGTTGCTTTTTTTTCTTCCTTCCCTCCCTCTCCTTCCTGCCGGCAGTCAGGATCGGCAGTGAGGAGTCTGAGCTGAGCCCGTGCGGAGCGGTGCGGGCGTGCTCGGGGTGCGCTTCTCCCAGCTGAAGTCCTGGTTTTTCAGCAACTTCCTCTTGGAGTTAAAGCCTTTCAGATTCAGTTTTCCAGTCGTGCTCATTTTAAGTGCTGTATTCTTTAATATTAGCACTTCAAAAGTTCAGCATTCTTTGTATCCAGTTCTCCCCTCTATATAATATTTATGACTGCTTATATTGTGACTTTGTTCTTCATGTGAGGAGCAGTAAACCCGTGAAACCAGTTTCATTTTCGGGATGTTGCTAGAAATGTTTTAAAGTGTAGCAATTTCTGTCCAGTGTGTCTTTAAAAAAAAAAAACTGATACAAAGGATATGCTGATTATGGTTGAAACTACTGACTGTGAAAAAGTAATTCATTTTAAAATAACGATTTAAAACGTGGGCGGCAGCCCTTGTGATTTTTCACATCTAAAACCAGTTAAATCTGAAGGCTGCAGGGCAGTCTTCGGTATTTTAAATTAGAAAAAAAAATCTTTTGTAGGTTTGAGAACCTGCCTTTACTTGTTTGTTTGTTGTATTTGTTTAGAACAGTCTGATTTCAACTTGTAAGGAATGGAATAAAAATGCTCTGAGAGACTCTAATCTAGCACATTAAATGGGAACTAAAATACTATATTCCTTTAAGAAAGCAATCAAACGTGGTAGGTTAGTAATCTTTACTCGTTGTGTCTGAATAGGGATCATTTAAAGGAAGTGTGTAATGTAAGCTATAGGGAAACATAGCAGAGGCATACACTCTCCTATGTGGAAGTTATTGTTTATGCCACAAGAATAGTTGAGGTGTTGTTCTTGAGAGTGTGTAGGCTTGCACACGTGCAAAAGGATTGTAGACTGAAAGTAATAATTCTCTTCATTGTTCCCTAAAGAGCTGGACGACTGGGGCAGTAATGATAATGTTTACAAAAGTTCCCTCTCATTGGCTTTCACTTCTCTTATCTTCTAAAATTTGATTTAATTTCACAAGGCTTTTGCTACCTTCTGCCAACTGCTACTGCATTCCTTCATTTCTCAGGTAAGTCAGTACGCTCTGGGCATGTGTGATATTTTGCTGAATTTGGCTCTGAGCACATGGAATATTCAGGTGACTTTGATTTGGGGTTGGTGGTTTTTTTGGTTTTTTACATTTAAATTGATTTTTTTAAAATGGTAACACAGTGTTTAAAGTGAAGTATTTGCCTCTTCCAGATACTCGTGTGTGAAAGGGCTTTGTAGAAACATAACAGAGTTTGTAACAGTTTTTCAGTTTTCTCAAAACTCAGATATTTCACGTATTAATCATCACACACCCCCTCCAAAATTGCCTGCTAATTTGATATATTTTTTTATGAAAGAGTCTCCCCTCTTGTGTGAAACCCCCTGGGGAAGAGGCTATGGACAAAACCATTGGCAAACAGCAGAAACTGGCTTCAGACAAAATGCTGTCATACATAGCAAATGAAGAGACAGGAAAAAACATTTCTGTAATTTTCCAGCAGAGATTTTACTTATAATAAGAGTGGAAGGCACATTTCCAGATAGAGGTGAGTTGCTTATATAAAAAAGTAAGTTTGGTTGGTTCTGATTTCCAGGAATCCCAAGATGTTTAGCTTTGGGGTTTTTTGTTTGTTTGTTTTTAATGAAAGCTGAAAGTATGTTTTCTTTAAATTGGTACCATGTTTGAATTTTCTTTTTTTTTTTTTGTCATGCTATGAGGCACAATTAGACTTCAGTTCCACAGGGAGCAAGCTAGTATTACTCCAGTAAATTATTTTGGCCAGCTTGCATTTAGAAGAGTTGTAATAAATTAGTTCCATCATTTTGTTTCCTTAATGCTAACATCCAGAGCTAAAACTAAGCTTGTAATGTAAAACATTAATGAACTTTTGAAAACAAAAGCTGTGCATCAAATTTAATGCCAACTTGGAAATATGGGAAATGCAGGATCTGTTAAGGATATGTGATTAAATAGATGTGTTTTGTCACAGACCCTTGGCTTGAAGGTTGTGGTGACCTCATTGTTGACCTTCGCCTCAAATACCATCTGTCCGTACTTCTGTCACGTTTCTGGGGTTTAGATCTGAATATGGAAAGTGATGCCTATGGTGCAGGTGCTGGTAGGCCTTTGTTAAGCTACAGCTCCTGTACTCAAGGCTCTACATCACTGCCTTTCTGAATTCAAGCACCAAATTGATTCAGTAGTTACAACAACCATTTTGAGTGGTTTGAAACTTTTCTGTGTCTGTTGTGGATCATCTGCCTTTGGCCAGGACACACTTATTTGGGGGCAGACAGTTCAGTTGTTTAATAATGGGGTATTCTTTGTCACAAGTTTTCCCCTTCAAAACCCTTTCTCGTAAATTTTGCCAATACTTGAGCGTAGTCTTCATCAAGACACTAAAGCAATTTCACAAGTAAGTATATGATATCTAATTAACATTAAATGGTTTTATTTTGTGTTTTGTCAGGCATTGTTCACTCTTTGTGACCAATTTTTTATGCAGAAAGAGTAGTTATTATGCTCAAAGATTATGTGCTGACCAAATTCAACTGTATATATATAAGACTACATGTTAAGAGAGTGGAAGCTTGTTATTTTTCATATTTGTTTAGAGTTGCCTTCCTGCTTTTAGAGAAACTGATTTGCTTAAGTATATTCTTTTATTGTACCGCTTGCCTTGTGTAATGGTTAATTAAGAGTATTGCTTTAAAATGTTGTTGCCAAGTATTTACAGGGAGGAGAGGAAGAACAGGAAAATGGGAAGTTGGGCAGAATAAGAAAGCAGTTCTTAAGAGTTCCTTTCTCCACCCATCCCTTCAATAAAGAAAAGTATGCAAGAAAACCCCCAAGCCAGTAATCATACAGGCTTATTTGCCAGTCCCGCTTACCCTAGACTTTGTATCACTCTGCCTAAAAATCTTTCCTGTTGAGGAACCGGTAATCTCGTTATGAAAATCAGCCTCAGCCAATATGCCTAAAAGTTTGTCATGTTCTTTTCTTTGTGCATTGCTTGTGCTTAATGTACCAATAGACTCAATTAGTGGTGGAGTGACTTAAGCTGCTGCTCTTACGCTATTAACCAGCTACCAGGTTCTATGTTTTATAGTAAGCCAGACTGTTGCTCGAAGTGTGTTTTGCAGAAGGTGAGGAACACTGATCTGGTTCAGTTTTGAGGAAAAGACAACCTCCTCAGCATGATTTTTAGTGCTAAATCCATCTTCTAAGGTTAGGAGCCTTTTTTTTTTCCCCTTGATGCCTATATTGTGAAACATGGATTGATTTTACTACAGTTGTAATTGTTAGATTGAGTTACTACTACTGTTAGTCTCTGGTAGCTTTTCTGAGTGAAGGACTGCGTTCTCATAGACACTGTATGGAAATTCAGTGGGAACATGGTGCAGGGTCATGAGCTGTTCTTTCTGAGGCCTCTGTTTGCAGAGGTCCCGTAGGTACCATGGTAGGTGCTTCTGTCAGACAGAATACTGCTGGTCACCTGGTAAGGCTGATGGAGCTGCTGCTCGTCACTTGTGCAGGAATTGCAGGCTGCTGCTGTTCCGAAGCAGCTGTTTTATCTCAGTTATGGTTCTGTTTGAGACATATATTGTCCTTTTTGTAAGGATATTATTTTTGACCTTTGAGTTCAGAGTGGCACCCCAACTTTTTGCTGTTTCAGGTGTTAGATGGGGTTTTCAAAAGAGTAGGATCTCTAACTTCTGCAGGAAGGGTTATCAGAGATTCCACATGTTGTTCGCTTGTTTCTACAAATGTTGTCTCTCAACATGAGTTAAAAAGAACTTTAGGGTGTTTATTATCAAAATAGAGATGTTTTGATCTGCTCTAGCAAAATTCCAACATGGGCATTTGCATGTTGTCTTTCCTAACTTGCACCTACTTCTGTGCACAAAGTACTTTGGGATTTTTTTGTTGCAAAACTGTACCTTTTCCAAGTCTCACAAAACATATTTTGAGTAATTTCCCCAGAATTACAATCCAGATAACAACTATAAATTAACATTAAGAATGTCCTATGTAAATTATCTGGCAAACTTGATCATCTTCTGGCAAAAAAACTTGTATAAAAATGTTTTATAAAAGCTACAATATTATTTTAAAACAATAAGTAAAGCTGCTGGTTTGAATCACAACTTGAACTGGGATGATTTGGCTAAATATAAAGTAATGGTGATACATGAGAGAGTTCTTTTGACAGTGTAGTTAAACTCAATAAACTTGATGATTGCTACGTAGAAACTTGTATTAGGCTGAAGAACGATTTTCTCAATGGAGGGCTCAGCTTTCCATGTAGAAGGTGAAAATGTTTTCTTTCTCATCTGTGGGTATTTTGTCAAAGAGGCCTTGACAGTAATATTGAGGTTCTAAATGTATGTGATGCAAAAGAAGAGCCCCTAACAATGAGCCAACTGTGTTATTTTGGTATCTGCAATTGTGATCTTGCACCGTGCTTCAGCTTGCCTAGAGCTGCGTGTCATCCCTTCTGTGCCACTGGCCCCTCATCTTGCCTCCAACCTGCTTGTGCTGCAGCCTTCGCTAAAGAGTTGAAGTCCTTCTTTATGTAGGATGAGGCCCTAATCTCATAGTGAAATCAGACCAGCTGACTTGTGGAGGATGAGTGAATGAGGAAGGAGATCCTGCCCATGGGCTCTGAAACACCACCAGTATCTATCCATGATCCTAAAGGCACCACGGTGTTCTGGTGTTCCTGTTGTGAACGGTTAGTATGGTACTGCGCTGTATTTCTTAGCAGAGGCTGTGGTCAGGGAAAATTAAATAGCGTGAGACAGTAAGGAGCTCTTGAAATCTTGAAGAAGACAACTAGTCTTCATGTTCTGATCTGTAAATTACTGGCGTTGTTTGCAGAACGCTGTATCCATAGCAACATGCTCAACTTCTGCATTAATCTCCACACACGTGCACCCACAAATACCTGATCTTGCATCTTGCTGGCCAATAGCATCAGTAGTAGTGTGCAGGTAAGACTTGTTACCGGCGCAGGTCAGGACTAGGCTTTGTTCTGCCAGCACTCCCTGTTTCCTCTAACGGCTGCGGCTGTTACCCTAGCTACTTCGCCAGATGCCAGTTCCTTCAAGGAGGTGTCAGGTTATGCCACATCCTACGTTTTGTTGTTTTTAATATAAATTCGGATAGTTGGCTGAGGAAATGTGTGCATAATTAACATTACACTGACCTTTTTTCTTTTGTTTCAGAGTTGCTTTAAGTGTTTTAAATTTATTTACCTTATTGCATAACCTTTTGTGCTTACTGGTTTGGGTTTTTTTTTTTAATTGGATGCTAGGATTGGGTCAGTGTGGAAATCAGTTTTCCCTTTTAACTGTAAGGAAATCCTTCCATAATAGGATTTAGTCAGATTGCACATGAGAATAAGAGAAAATTATAATAAAGGGTTAGCATGGCAGAAAAAGGCTCGGATGAGATCCAACAGTAAAGATGTTCAGGCATACACTCTATAGGAGAGGGATTTGGGGAATTACTGTGATGAAATCTTAAAGCTATGAATCCAAATACAATTTAAGAGGGAGAAGTCCAATCCCATATTATTATTTTTCTGTCTACAATGACTTGAAATAAAATTAACTCCTGGAAAAGGAAGTAGAGGGAAAGGCTTTCTTAATATTTTTTCTGTTTTCTTGGCTGTACTTCATTCTCCTAACTTGTGCTTCCATTGTAGAATTTTTTCTTTATCTGTTATTTCCTCTCAAGCCTAGTAGATACTCTTAAGGATAATGGAAATACATTGAAACTTACTCTTTTTTTTTGGCTTAATCAGGACAGCTGACATAGGAGTAGCCTTGTTTCAGTAGAGCTGTGTAATATATTAATAAAGTGAAAGTTGTCACTGAATTAAAATGCCTGTATTGGATGTGCATCAGAAAAAGTGCATCAGTTTATCTATTATTTATGCTTTAATGTCTTTGCTGGAAATAGCTTAACTGTTATGCATTCTTCAAGATTGTATGTTTTTAGTTCACCTCAGAATTTGTCGTTATAGGAAAACTGTTATGTAACTATTTTGTATATGACAGTAGCAAATTAGTCACCTTTCTATCTTTTAGCATTTACACAGACTCTATTGCCATAGTAACTGTGCTCTTCGTAATTGTTAATGTATTAATCCCCAGAACATCCCTGTGAGGTAGAGAGGTATTCCTGTTTCACACGTGAGAAACTGAATCACAGGGAAGGTGAGCGGTCTATTGATAACCCCACGAGCCAACGAGAGCAGAGATATCCTCTCATTTCTGTTCTTGTGGAATAGTGCCCTCTTGGTAGAACTGTCTTTTTCTCTGCCCAGCTTTCTCAAATGAATGAATTTTAGTGAAATTGGCTGCAGCCATCTGGAATGTGCTCATTTGCATGTAAGATCGGTGTGCCTGTCATTATTCAGCACATCAGGATTAATGCACTCTGAAGATACCAAGAAAAAGAAATGTATGGACTGCTACTGTGTGTTCTCAGTGGATCGTGAGATAGATTTTTCTTCCTGTATATCACAATACCCAAAATTGGCTAGTTTTGACTATATTAATAATAATTAATTGTCAGTATATGGCTTATGCTTCTGTGCTGATAGAGCAGTTTGTTAGTACATCTGCTTTTGAAGGCTGGCTTTGACCTTTGAAACTTTTTAAGCTTGACTTTGAAATATTTCCATTCAGAATGCTCTGCTATTCTTTGGGGGTTTTGTTGTTTGTTTTTTTTAATTTTTAGACAGAATATACTTTACGAGCAGAAAGGAAAAGACGTGATTCATTCGGGATGTTTGACGGTTATGATAGTTGTAGTGAGGACACCAGCAGCAGCTCCAGTTCAGATGAGAGTGAAGAGGAGGTTTCTCCTTTGCCGTCCAGTCTCCCCATTATAAAGAACAATGGACAGGTCTATACGTATCCAGATGGCAAATCTGGCATGGGTAAGTGTGTGATGCGTGAGTACAAAGAGTTTGATATTTATGTTGTTCAGCCTGGGCTGTGATTTGTGAGGATCCAATCCCAAATGTTGGTCCTGATGGAAAATGGACCAAAACAGCTGAAAGTTGGGGCCGGTTTCTTTGTTTGGGAGGGGGAATTGGCTGGTTTTTGTTAAACTGAAATAAGATAATTTTTGAATCCTGCTGTGAGGAAAGAGTATGGGAACGTTTGCCCTCCCATCACATGTGTGTGGTGTATAAATGCACATGCATGTGGATGTTCTCATGTACATTGTTTTTATTCTTTGAGCTTTGAGGAAAATATCAGTGTGTTCTGTTACTTGGACATATATTCTCTCTACCCTTTATGTTATATATACAATGTATTAAAATAAATTTCTTCCTGTACTAGGAAATCTTCATTGCTGCTACAGTATAAAGTCTGTCAGTGTATGCCTGTTCACTGCCCACTAGCTGTGAGCTGGAGTATACTGGAAAAATAAAAAAGGGAAGATTGTTTTTATCATAGGGGAAAAAAATATTTTAGCCAAAATCGTTAGTGATTAGTAGAGCTCTCTCTGGGTAGAATCTTTGTCATAAGTTGGTCACAAACTCTTACTCATCATGGAACAACTCAGTGAGTGATGCTGTCAAAGTCTGAAGCATACGATTCCAGCTAGAAGAGAATATTGGTGGGCTAGGGTACTTTGGGTATATTAATTTATGATTCAGAAAAGAGATCTGGTTTTACTTCAGGTTGGAAGTATTAAATATTTAGAGGAAATCAAGACTGGCAGGCCCAGATTCAAAGCAGATGTTTCCTTGAGAACCATGAGAACGCAGAAATCAGCATTAGCTGATTTAGCTGGGTCATTCTCTTCTGCCAGTGGTAAAATTAATAGGGAGCAGAAAGGAAGCACCCTTTCACAAATGAACTTGACGTTTTTAGTGTTTCACTGGTATTTGTGGTGGTGTTCTTATTTTAAGTTATTTTTCTGGGCAATTCTCTTCAGGGTCAAACCCTAAGAAACTGTTTGGTGATGCCACATGCAGGACCTTCCTTATGTCATCTTTGTTCTGAATTTTTGCTGAAGGCTTTATTACATTCTTTAACTTTGCCTTTTTCTCTCCTCTGATTAGCTACATGCGAGATGTGTGGAATGGTTGGTGTCCGTGACGCTTTTTACTCTAAAACAAAACGTTTCTGCAGTGTGTCATGCTCTAGAAGCTATTCATCGAACTCCAAGAAGGCCAGCATTCTGGCCAGACTTCAGGTAGCGGTACAGACACCATTTTCTTTATATACTTATCGTCTGTGTTTGTAAAACATGTACATTTGTAAAACTTGCATGGTGATTTAAGATAAGTTTCTTAACACATTAAAATTTCTACAGAAGTGATTTTGTAAGCCCAAACTCAAAACTGTATCAGTAATGAACAAATTACTTTGCTTGGCAGAGCAAATTACAGAGAATACTGACTCCTTATTTCATTTTTGCTGCCGTGGCCCTTCTGCAAGAAAAAGCTCAGGAAAAATCTTCAGCGTACATATGTAGTGACCTGAAATTCCCTGCATCTCGTACCCAAGATACTTTCTGGCTTTAGAGAGCATAAAGGTTTATTTAGCATTGTTGTGTTTAGTTTTTGATACAGATTATTAAACTTAACGATACAGATTTGGAAATTGGGTTTTGGTCTGTTCACATCAAATATTAAACATTCATGAAGGTATATTTGCAGCATTCAAGAAATATCGTTGTATCCTCTCTCAAATTCATTGCAACAAAGGCCAAGAAATCGCATTGTTATAAATCAGGTAAAAAGTTCTCCCTTTTGACCTGCTTTTAGAAGATATCTTTTTTTCAGGCAAACAACAATGAATCTGTAATGCTGTTCAAGTTGGAATACTAGTCGTCTTTTGGATGTTCTTTGTTACTGGTTTTTAAATTTATTCAGTATTATATGTAGTTTTGTATACTGAGTCAATTTCTGTTCTGTGGTGTTCTACCAGAGACATGCTACAGACCTCTGGAAATTTCCTGATGGGAGTTTGGAAAGACTTTATTTACTCAGCTTTTTTTTTTTTTTTTGTTTTAGGGTAAACCTCCAACAAAGAAGGCTAAAGTTCTACAAAAACAACCTTTAGTGGCTAAATTAGCAGCATACGCTCAGTACCAAGCAACTTTACAAAACCAGGCAAAGACTAAAGCAGGTAATGGTGTACAGAGCTGAAAGAAATTCTTGTTAATACAAGATTTGTGGCTCATTAGCAGCTCCCTAAATAAAATAACTTTCTCTTAGCAGCTGTCCCTGCGGAAGGTTTCAGCTGGGGTAACTACATCAATAGCAATAGCTTTACAGCAGCTCCTGTTACCTGTTTTAAACATGTAAGTATTTTTCAATATGTGCTATCCTTTTGTGTGTGTGCATGAGAGAGAGAGAGAGTCCATGTTAATTCTTTAATTTTTCCAAAACATTCATATCCAAATATGTTTCATGGCCTTGGACTATGAAACTTAGATTGTAAACTATGTTAGCATGAACACTGCATTAGTGTGAGCACTATCAGTTACTCTCATCATATATGTTCTCATAAACAAAGTGAAAGGAGGACTCTTAGTGATTTTTCTCACATTCAAGGTGCAAAATAATCAAATGCACTACAGACTAACAAACGAACCAGGTCATGCTGTACTGGAAAAAGTTACGAAAAGGCTTTTTAGATCGAGTCAGGCTTGCTGCATTATGTTGAACTGATCTTTTGGTTACATATTTGGATTTGGGATTTTTTTTTGTAGTTTTTAGTTAGATTCTCCCTGTCAGTTGTACTGCCAGATAGTGTAGAAATAGAGGAAAGTGAAGGCTTTTTAGAAATCTGAAATGAAAGAGGTTGGTTTTCCTTGTATTAGAGTTACCAAATTTCCAAACAAGACATCTTCAGTCATTACAGAATGTAATGAGGGGATGATGAAAATATTTAGCAGCATCTGTCTTCAATGTGTTTCATGAATTCCAATTATTAGATCTTATTTAAAATATTGTCAGTACTTACTGTCTCTTAAGTAAATACTTTCTGACAGAATTCCTCAGCATACTTTTCTTTTATTTGGGAAGGTGAAGTGTTCCATCTTAACAAAATTTTGTCTTGCTCAAAATTATCTGATGAAAATGGTAATCAAAACAAACATTTTGTTTATGGAAGTTGTCCATAAGGGAGAAGAAAGACACATTTTCTGTCCAGTTCTGGAATTCGTGCTGAGCCCTGTCAACTCACCAGCAGGAGCTGAGGGCTCTTGGCAGTTGGCACTTTCTGAATAGCAGCCTTTATGCTCAGAGGCCTTAACTATTGCCCGGAACAGAGCCTTGCGTTAGTATAGCTTCATGAATTTGTATCAAATTCCACATGCTTAAGTAAGCATGTTTGTCCTTTGCTTTCACGGTTATGTACATGGTATAAGTGATTTCATAAGTACATATCAGAAGATATTGTTTGATCATGTGGGCTGTGCTATTGTACCAAATGTTTTGTGATGTATGGCGTCTTTAACTAGGATACAGCTGTGATAGTTAAGTCACTTGTAAATTATGCTATAACGTTCCATGTTAAAAGGAATTATCCTCCTTTCTTACTGCTTCATTCATTAAATAGTAATAGTACACTGATAATGTGAACATACACAGTACTAATGTTCATATTTTACCTTGAAAATTTTCACAAGCTGCATGGCAACAGTGCTACTAAGCCTGAATGTTGTTCCTTTTCTTCCCTGTTTTCCTTTTTTATACAAGTTAAATGCAACTTCTGCAATCTCCTTTGGAGACTTCTACTTTTTTGATGGTCATCAGTTAGTGTTACAAGGATATGATGATTTGCATTTAGTTTTACTGTAATTATTTCTTTGAAAAATATATTATTTAAACCAGTCAGAATCTGAAAACACATTAATACTCTCATGTTAGATCCTTCTCTCTCTCCCCCTCCACACTCTCCATTGATAATTAAGAGACAATACTCTTTTTGTCTATCTGGAAAGACTATTGCTCTGTTTTCTGTGTACTATATTGCTTTGATTCATAAAAGTTTGTATTAGTTGATGTTTGCTTCCCATCCATGTCATGGTTTCCATGCACATGTTGTATGTGTCCGTGAGATTGAATGTATAAAGCTTATTCTGTTCAAAACAAAAGTTCTGTATTGACAGTAAGATCATGACATATCTACCCTTGAATTTGTTATTAGATAAAACATGTGTCTGGTTATGCTGGGTGTATGGATATTTGGTAGGGAACATTTGGATCAATATTAAAGAAAATTTAAGGGAATGATAAACTGTGGGATTTGGATTTTTTTTTTTTTTAATAACCTGACATACTTCAGCGTTTCAGGTCTGTAATTTTCCCAGAGCATTTTTTTTATTGCCTGGGGAGTTATTTCCTCTTCAATTTAAAATAGTTACATTTTAGAAGTAACACATTTAAATCTTGAAGTTCTCTCTATCTCTTTCTCTGTATGAGAAGAATTAATCTCAAAGTCTTTTGGTCCCTTTAATGTGGCTTTTGTACTTCCCTGTTACCTTCATTCCAGACTTCAATGTTGAGCAACACTAATGAAATTCACTAGCAGTAGTACAACTGTGCCCACTTTATAGTTCAGAAAAGTGAAGTAGAGAAGCTGCTTTGGTTTATGTCATATAGGAAGCCTGTGACAAAGCCAGAGTTAGTTTGTGCACCTTGCAGCTTTTTTTTTTTGTTGTGTTGTGTTAAGCAGACACACAGCAGTAGCTGATGCAAGGAGGAAAGCTCTTAATTTGGTGTTTTTAGTATTGTGTTATAGCTTAGTAACACATGATGTGCTCATTGCTAACCTGCATTCAAATTTCATTTTCTTCTAAACAGCTTTTTTTTTCTATATTTGCTTTTATTAGCTCAAACCATTCCTAGAAATGAAAGCAAATACAGTGCTTTGAGTTGTTTGTCAGTACTACTTAATGTACAATTTAAGGCACAATTCAGAGTGATTATTCTTTTCTACTCTGTTGCTAGTAAGAACCACGTTTTCTGAAGTTAAGAATTTTTCAGTCTTTCTTCCAGTTGAATTTTATTCTGAGCTGAAATATTTTCATTCTTTTTTTCTTTTGTTATTTAAACAAATAAATAAATAGTTTGCTCTAAGGGAGCATTTCCAGGATTTTACACGAGGTGGCAGTGCTTTGCTGTGAACTTTTTATTTTAAACGTGTTCGCACATTGTCTTCTCTGGCATTACCTCTTGTGCGGGTACTGTTCTCACACAAGGTATCAGCATAGTGTCCTTAGGCTTCAGGAACTGGTAGCATCACTTTGCCATTAAAATCCTGATTCAAGTTTCAAGTCTGAAATCATGGCAAAACCTTTAGAAGCCACGAGATGGTTGTTCAGCTAGGCACGTGAGGATACTCAGCCTTTAGGTGCTCCTGTCAAACAAGACCTTCCTGATTGCAACTTACCTTGCAGAGAAGGCAGCTGCTGCTCACAGATAAACCCTCCCAAGTCATCTCCCGGAGCAGGAAGCGATGAACCAGATCTTCCTTGTTTGGGGGTGATGTGAAGTGGATCTCTTCGTCATGAGTCTGAAAGGTAAATTTGTTCTTACCTGTAAATGATGGTTCTGCTAGTTCGCACTATGCCAATCCACACTTCAGAGGTAACTTTTCCAGCCAGCAGATGAATAAGACTTTAACCCTTACGTGGTGCTTTGAGTTTTTCAAAGCTGTGCAAACATTGATTAATTTGATGAAGACAGAGAAGACACAAAGGAAGATGGCTGTTATAGCCCTGGTTTATCCAGCCTTCCTCCCTTAAGAATATTCATAATGAGTGAAAAAGGAAAAGATGGCACAGTATGCCAGGTATACTGTAAGCCACCACTTCAGGACAGTAACGTTATCTGGCTTTTCAGTAGCGATGCTACACAGGATGGCTTCCTTCTTCTAAAGGGTAAGCCATATGGATTGGTGTAGGAGAACTAGCAGAACCAATATTTTCACAGACAAGGACAAATTTAACTTTCTGCTATTTCCCTCTATACCAATCCACGTTCTAGAAATAAAAATTTGTGACATTTCTATTACTAGTTGACATGAGGGGAAGTGTTTAAATATACTTTTCTCTCTGAATCAACTGAATAGATGAGCAGGCAGTAAAATATATTTCAGTTAAGTGGAGCTGTATTATGAAGTTATTCAGCACTGCTGTTCTGATTGGCCTCACCTGTATCTCTATAGAAGGCAACAAGATTTACTAAAATATGCAGCTTGAAAAGTTTATTTCCCCAATTCAATTCAAAAAAGCTACACATGTCAATTTAGAGATGATAGCGAATATGTAATAGGACTTGATTAAAGAGCTGTACCTGCATATTTTGTGTGTGAAAATAAGACATCATCTTTCAAGTTGTTTTTTTCTCTGTCTGCCAGATGGCAGAAAAGAGCTCTGCAGTCTAGACTGGTGTAGATGGGACATAGCAGAACATGAAGAGACCGGGCTTCAAGAAAGGAAACTGGCATACTTGCAATAACTTGTTTTCCCTTTAATAGTTAAAACTAGCTTTAAGTTTTGCATGCCTAGCCTCAAATATTCTTACTAGTGAATGGTATCCCTTTTTAAGATAAGTCTGGCTCTTAGTGCTGCTAGTTGGCTATTGCTGTTTGCCAGCGAAATTTCAGTATCATTTCAGGATGATTTCCACTCATTCAGGATTAATCCAACTTTCTTCACTTTTGGCTCTGAGCCAAAATTCTGTGATGTTAGAGGCTGTTCCCACTGAGCAGTTAAATTCTCTGTTTTTGCAAAGAGCTTTGTAAATGAGACACAGCCTTGGAATACGGTCTGCCCACAACAGTACAGAACCAGAGGACCCCTTCGATTGTCCCTGTAGTATCTGGGTATTCTCTGAACTGATTAGAATATGTTTCTCGGAACACCTTAGAATATATGATTATTGTTCTAAAACACCCTAAGTCTGAATCTTTCCCTTCTTAGTTTAATGTAGACTGAGTAATTTTCTATTTTGTTACCAATATAATTTCGATTGAGTAACTTTTAAGGTTTTAGATTCTTCAGGACTGTGCATTTCTGATATCTCTGCGCCACCATCTTTGACTATCTTTTCATGATGATTTCGTGAACAACAAAGTGTTGTTCTTGAGATTGTAAACTACATGTAACTTTTATCTCCAGTTTCCCCAAATCCTTAATAGTTCATCAAGCTTGTGTATCTTTTCGTTGTGAACACATTAGTCTAAGCCTTCAAGACAGTGTGTCAGGAACCTGGCTGTGCATTTCCTTTTGGCATTCATTAAAAGGTGCCCCTCAGCCTTCTCTTCTTTTTGCTTGTTTGATGGAATGATCACTTGCAGGTGATGTGAAAGCCTGTTCCTCTGTGAGGATGTGAACCAGTGGATGATAAACCCCACCATAATAAATCATCAGAATAGATTCAAGAACTAACTTTTAGGTGTTTTTTCAGGAATAATTGTGATTTACAGAATGTAAAGATTTTGATGTCTGTGGTACAGGTAGGAATTTAAAGTGCCATAATTTTCTTGCAAATAGAATTGCAAAGGAATTACACCATTCTCACTCAAATCAGTAGCTTGCACGTAGTTGAAACATGAGAATAAAGCTGACCTGTGAGTATGTACAATTTGTGCTTGTGCTTTACAGATTTTTAAACTTGGAATCCTGTAGTTTTGCAGGAAATACACAGTAATAGTCATATACTACAATACTACACATAAGCTTCAAATCAAAACCAAACTAAGTTTTCATAGAAAGTGTTTCCTAAACACCTGCTTATGTCTTATCACCTATATTGATTGTTTTGTCTTTTTAAGTTGCTTGTAAAACACTAATATAACCAAAGATAATTACTTTGATGTGGTGAACTGGTGACTTTCCCCCCTACCTTCAATGACAGGCACCTATGGGGACATGCTGGGGTGATATCTCGGAAGGAGTGCGAGTGGAGGTTCCAAATACTGACTGCAGCCTACCTACCAAAGTCTTCTGGATAGCTGGAATTGTAAAATTAGCAGGTAAATATATTTTAGGTGAAATTATTAAAATAATCAAAATAACGGTGTGAAGGGAGCTAATAATTTAGTCAGTCATCACCTGGTTAGTAGAATGTTGATGCTGGTTAGGTTGTCAGCGGTGTGTCGATAGATTATATGTTTTAGGACTATTGCTGTGTTACACTGTTTTACGCTGCCTTCAGTGATGCTTGAGAATGCCTGGGGTTTTTTTCATATTGCCTCAGAGTACAGTAAGAGCAGCGCAGAATGAGGAGATAGGCAATTGTAGAATAGCTAGCAAGTAAGCCTTGTTATACAAATCACTTTTGTTGGTTAAATGTTAGAAATTCAAGGTCAGATAGCTGAGATATGAAAAAGGAGATACTGTGGGTAATTAATTAATTTTGTCCTCCTACACTTAACTTCTAAAGGTTTATCATTCAAGAATTTTAATTAAAGTTTGACTTACATGATAGCACATGCACACTTATCAAAGTAATCCATCCTGTGCATTAATAGCATGCCAAAATGTGCCATAAGAATAATGTTCTATAAAAAGTTATAGTCTAGAAAATCCAGTGTAACATACTTTATGATTGGAAAATAAATATTAATACATCTTTTTATAATCATGTTAAATTTTTAAATGGGATTGCTTTCTTTCAGGCTACAATGCTCTGCTGAGATATGAAGGCTTTGAAAATGATTCCAGTCTTGACTTCTGGTGCAACGTTTGTGGGTCTGACATCCACCCAGTTGGTTGGTGTGCAACCAGTGGGAAGCCCCTAGTCCCTCCTCGAAGTATGTAAATAGTAGCCTTACTGATTGATAGAAAAGGTTTTTTTTTTTTTATTAAACTAAATTTGCTCATGGTCCAGGTGTCAAAGTATTTTTTTACCATAGCAACTCGTTCAGCAGTTATGAATAAATCATTTTAACTTTTGGAAAAATAAGGACGTGACTGATGCTGGAAGTGTTTCTTGGAGTAGCCCATCTGATGCGACAAAGTTTTTAAGATCAAGGTGGAAGCAGGTAGCTAATCAGTGCTGTGAACATGCACTGATTTTATTTATATTTTGTTATTAAATTCTTTGCCCTGACATACCCATTGGGTAGCATTCATTCTCTAAAGAGGTTTTTGTCATTATTGTCATCCAGGCCTTTTAACAGTCATCTGGGATTTCTTCTTTACATATTCCAGACTCTAATATTGTCTCTAATGGACACAATTAAAAATCAGTGGCTTATTTTTTCCCCTTCATTTGCAACAGCCATCCAACACAAATACACAAACTGGAAAGCTTTTCTAGTGAAACGACTTACTGGTGCCAAAACACTTCCTCCTGACTTTTCTCAGAAGGTAAGGCTGATGCAATATCAATGATGTACTGTAAAAGAAATTGCAGCACAGTGTGAAGAACTGAAGTATTTTACAATGGCACATTAGCTCCTTTTATAGTGAAGATGACATAGTAGTTTCTTCCCTTAAATACAGTTTTCCTTGGAATCTCTATTCTCCATTTATGTCCACACTTGTCAGTATGTATTTGGAAAACTGTTTCCTCTAGCAGAAAATAATTTTATTTAAAAACTAGTCAGTCTATTTTAATTTTAAAATACTCCAGTTAAAAAAAATACTAATAAGCTACCCTGTGATATGTAAGAAAAATTAAAAATTTTTCTAATTCAGGAATGATTTTTATCATGCACTATTTCAAGAAACTGAACAAAATGTGTTAACATAGCACATATCTAGAGAGAATAGAGTACATACTTTTCAATGTTAGTATTTTTTATCTGCTCTGGACTAGATTTTTTTTCTGTCTTTAAGTCATGGTCATGTCTTTAAGTGTGGCAGCTGCCTGTATAGTGTGCTGTAAGTGAGATGGTACATAGCTTTTTTTAGGAATATGAGACTTATTTGTTATCTTACGCTACATCTAATATTAAACAAAAAAAAAAAAACCAGACCTTTCTGCCAAATTAAATTGGCAAGGTCTCAGCACTTTGAGGAGTTCATGGTGGAAATGGCAAGTGACAGACACTAACTTTTTTTTTCTTTTTTTTTTAACCAGAATGTATTGTCACAAGGCAGATTAACATCTATTTCTATTTTCTTCCTTTCTTTTTCCTATATTATGAAGAAAGATGTGACTGGCCAGCTTTAATTATGTTAAAGGTTTATTTTCCAAGCTTTTTATTATAAAGTATTTTAATCCTATTTTTAAAGTGCTGTATTTTGAGTGGATGACAAAGCAAAAAAATCTTGGGGTTTTTTTCTTGTTAAAATTGTTTCTCAAGGTAATTTGAGCCATCATTAACAGCTGAACAAACTTTCATTAAGTCAATGGAAATTCCTGTAACCTATGTGAGAATTGTATTAGAGGCTGTACTTGATACAGCTAAAGCATTGTAGCATCTATCCTACTTAGTTTTCTGAAAATTTTAATTTTTCCCCATGTACAATGACATATAAGAGAAATCATTTGTCGTTCTTGCAGGCTGATTAACAAGTGCTTGAAATCTATCCTACTTAGTTTTCTGAAAATTTTCATTTTTCCCCATGTACAATGACACATAAGAGAAATCATTTGTCGTTCTAGCAGGCTGATTAACAAGTGCTTGAATTTAAATGAAAAGTGCATTGATACTGTGCTTTAATAGAAGACAGATGGCCAAGGAAAACCAGTGTATTCTTACAGGATGGTTTTTTTTCCCTGTTACTTTAAGGTATCTGAGAGTATGCAGTATCCATTCAAAACTTCCATGAGAGTAGAAGTTGTTGACAAAACGCACCTTTGTCGAACAAGGGTAGCAGTTGTAGAAAGTGTCATTGGGGGACGGTTAAGATTGGTGTACGAAGAAAGCGAGGACAAAACTGATGACTTCTGGTGCCATATGTACAGTCCACTCATTCATCACATTGGTTGGTCTCGAAGTATAGGACACAGATTCAAAAGATCTGGTAAGCTGGTTGGTTTTTAGCAGTCTCTGTGGGCAGTATTGGCTTAGAGAAGTCTGACTTAAGCAGTACTGTGACTTCATACAGTTAGTAAAACGAGCTTGAATAATGATCTTTAAAAATTTATAAACTGCATTCCAGGGGTTTTACCAATTATACTACATTTAGGAGTTTCAGTTAAAAGTATAATTTATGCATTTTGCAGCATTGGAAAATCCAAGATAGTTTTTTAGTTGATTTGTAGCATGTCAGTATCTAGAAAGATTAAATGATAAACAGCGGTTAACAAACTGTCTAGGCAGGAAAACCTTGAACTGCAGTGTTCAGGCATGGTAAACTTCAGTTTTCATGCTGATACCTGATAGACAGTCCTGCTCCGCAAGCTCCTAGTTTCTTCATGCTTGTCTCTTTTGTACTATACAACATGGACAAGTATCCTATTAGATACTGATTTTTTTTTTAATTGCAAGTCTAAGGAATATATAATATTTTTCTGTTGGTAGATTTACATGTTGTAGAGGGCATTAGGAGATGTGCAGCGAAGATGAAGTGACAGTCTAATAGATGGTACACAGTTAAGGCCCTTGTTATCTAAAATACAAAAATACTTGTCATTTGAAATCTTTACGATTTCTAAATTAAAAAAAAGTCTGGTTTAATATTTCTCTGCTCCATTGAGCTTGTGTCCCTCGTCAGAAAAAGAATTTCTATAAAACATTCCACAAGGCATCCCTTCAGGAGAAAACCTTCAGTTTTCCTAGAGCTTAAAGATTCACTGAAGCTATTTATAAATAAGAGTAGTTGGAGAAATCAAGAACAGTGCTGCTTCCCAGAAGTAATGTTCGAACAGAGTTCCAGGGATTCCCCTTGGAAAGCAGTATTCAACAGTTCGCTAAAGCCACCTACATGTGTGTATTTAAAGTGATTATATAAAAATACATATCAATATAATTTTCTGTCATAACATAGTGCAAAGTAGTTTGCTTGCCGATTTTTTGCGAAAGCTTTTATGTATATTTGTATCAATTTTGTGACAAAATCAAGTGGTCTTGTAAATATTGGATTTTTTTTTCCCCATAAATGAGATTGTGTTACAGAGGTATTTCAGGTAGAAGTCAATAAGGAAAATAGATGAGTTATGGCCTCTGGATTTTTGTGGTAGTGTGAAAAACTGTGGGCCTCCCACACCAATAATATGATTGCATCGTACTTGTTAACGTATTCAGGAAAACATACTGTCTGCTCTATTAACAAAGCTTCTTAATAATATGTACTGTTATTCCTTGTAGATATTACAAAAAAACAGGATGGACATTTTGATGCACCCCCACATTTGTTTATGAAGGTGAGTTTGCTAGCAACAAGACTTTTCTCAGAGTTGATTTGAGGACCCTTGGTTCCTGGTGTGTGTAAAACAGAACTGAAACTCTGCCGTAAGTCCTAGAAATCTACCCAGCAGAGCATTGCTTTTTTTATTCAAACACTTACCTAATTTGGCTGCATTACATACACAGAGATGATAGAACAGGTATTTCTATCTGTTGCTTTGACGGTGTGGGGTTACATTTTGTTCCAGGCTCGTTAGACTCTTAGCTTCTGGTACTGTTGTGTGATTCTTCAGGTAAAAGAGGTTGACGCATCTGGAGAATGGTTTAAAGAAGGAATGAAATTGGAAGCTATAGACCCCTTAAACCTTTCGGCAATATGTGTGGCAACTATTAGAAAGGTAAGAAAACAAATGTGTATTTTGGGAAGGTAGATAGGAATCCTTTTTTTACTCACCTTTATTGAGGTTTGAAACAAAAAGCTCAAAAGCAAAATAAATGCAGTTCGTTCACACAGAGAATGTTTATGGAATACATCCGTTAATTGTTTATATAGAACTGCTATGAAAGAGAGTATACTCATGTAATTCTTTTTTTTAATTTTGACTATAATCTCTGGAAATTCAGCCTTACCTTTAATTAGAATATAATATGTTTGTGAGATTAATTTGCAGGATAATGTTCTGCTAATTATACCAAATGTTTTGCAACTGTTCAAAAAGAAACATCTTGCTCACTTGCAGAAGTCTGTGAAGACATTTTAAGGATGTACTTTTTTTCCTATCTTGATTGAAAGGGATCCCATCCATGTGAAATCTGTTTTAAAAGAGGAAGAAAATGCAAACGGTAGCTTAGCAGAGTGCCATAACCTTACTGAGGAGGAGTGTGGTTATGATTTCAAGTCTTTTTTTCTTGTTAATGGTGTGAAGAATATCCTTGCAAGCTAAAGAGCAGACTGAATTATAAAGTTTTAGAAGTAGAACTTATGTTCACATGAAAAATTAAATAGAGATCAGAGAAAGGAGATGTTTATATCTTGTAACTTTGCAGTTAGCAAAGGTCCGTTTGACAGTAGCGCTCACTATCTCAGAGACAGGTATGATTTGGGGCTTTTTCGTTTTGCTATAATTGAATGTCCTTCTAAGTGTACTTCCATTATTGAGTTACTTTTCACTCTTTTGAAACATGGCATGCTTTCTTTCTAGCCTTATCACACAGTTAAAGGTATTTAATATAAAATTTTGTTTTTCTTTACAAAGGTTTTAGCAGATGGCTATCTTATGATTGGGATTGATGGCTCAGAAGCAGCAGATGGGTCTGATTGGTTTTGTTACCATGCCACTTCCCCTTCTATTTTCCCTGTTGGTTTCTGTGAAATTAACATGATTGAACTAACTCCACCCAGAGGTACATATAGCATTCTGACCACATTTTATTTTGAATATTTTCCAGTGATATTGTATGTGCCATATGCTTTGTTGCTTAACTCAGTCTACGAAATTCATGTCACTTTTTAGGACTTTCTCAAGTCTGAAACAAATAAAACAGCATAACGTCAAAATAATCTAAAACAGAGATAACAGACTTTTCATTTAGAAGAAGGAAAATGGAATATCTGATTGATCCTCTGGCTAAAATAATTTGCTTTTGCTCTCAGAAATTGAGGATAGCCACTAGTTGAATAGTATTTCCCTGAAGTGAATGGGAAGTATGCTAGTGACTAAAAGGACTGTTCAGAATCTGTCATTGCTTGGGAAGTCCTGGCCACCAAAAGAATTAACCAGCATTGTAGAGAATCTCGGGCTAATTTACAACAATACCAGTTAATTTTTTGAAGAATATGCACAAACTTGAGCTTCGAGGAAGTAGCCATTAGAGCTGTATGCTGCGTAATCCCTTCTGTGAGAAAAAGCTGTCTGTCCACTAGCACGTACGCCTTCAGAGACTGTGCTGCCTTCATTTTTCCCTTTTATTGTCTTGGTCTAGCAGTTTATAAAGAGGATTGTAACTAGCTGTGTAAAAGGAAATAGTGATGGTTTTCTATGGATTTTTTTTTTCTCTATTCTCATTCTTGCAGGCTTCTACTTGTATTTATTGAATTATGTTTCTAGGTAATAACTACAAAGAGTGTAATGCAATGTGAAGAAAAGAATTTCATATCATTTTCATTATTGCACACTAATGAATCTTTTGTCTTTGAGTATGTGGAAAGTGCAGTTGGACAGATTTACTGTTAGTTTCCAGTCAGCTCATTTAGTGAATTTATTGCCTAGGAATTCATGGGCATTATCACCCCTCAAAAAAATATGTAGTGCAAGCATCTCTTGCAATAGGAAAAGCTTTTGTGGGAGGAGAAAGCATTCATATCAATACATGTCAATCAGTTTAGAAATAAATACGTTAAACTGATGATACAAAATAGGAAAAAACCCTCCCTTCTGTGGTGAAACTTTTCCTCTTTACTCTTCAAACACTACTCACAGTGTGTGAATTTGGTTATTAACAGATTCATGATACTTCTGTGATTCTTGTATCCTGGCAATCTTGTTCTTTATCTATGAGTACATTTTCCCTTTTATTGCAATTTTCCATAAGTCCTGTATCATCCACTGCGAGTTGATTGTAAATCACTCATGCTTTAATCTAGAAGTCATCTGAAAGACGAATTAACAGAAATAAAATACAGAACATAATGCGCATTAACGTATTTAATAGGATCAAAGTGATCAAAGCTTCTTAGCTCTTATGAGAGGTGTATTTTGCTTTCCAAATTTCAAGCTTGAAGACGGACAGTTTCTTAGTTCTGACTGCTCTAATGAGGTCCACGTGTACGTCTCTAGTGTGTGTGTGGTGAGAGGTTGAAGGACTTGGGTACAAACCTACAGGTCTAGCCAGAGGGACTCTGTATTAAGAAGAAAATCGTGGAGTTGTTGCTATTTTTTAGCCTTATTTAAGTTTTAAAATATCCATGCTTGTTCTTACCACTCTGTTCCTAACAGTTCAAGTGTTTTGATAGTGGAGCTCTTTCCCCACAGGAAAGACACTGAATGTGCTTAGTTACGTGATCTGTTGTGGGGCATTGTAGAGATCAAGGATCTACGTGGACAGAAAGCTTCAACTATGAGTGATTAATCTTAAAGTGAAAGGACATTTTTTATATTATCAGAGGTTCATTCATCTTGTTTGTTGCAAATGGGCAATGTCCAGGTGACTGTCTTGTCCGTTAGACCAAAGCTCAGAGAGTGGAAGTTTCTGATGTTAGTGTTTTGCTTCTTTGTTGTCTTTTTAGCTATAACACAGTGCCAATATACTATTTTTGTTGTTGCTATGCATGAAGTTTGGAGTTGATGTATGAAAATGTTTAAAATTCACAGGTTATGCAAAACTCCCTTTTAAATGGTTTGACTACCTCAGGGAAACTGACTCAATAGCAGCACCTGTAAAGCTCTTCAATAAGGTAATCAACATTATCCATGAGTATCTAAACTGCAGTTAATATTATCTTTACATTTCCGTCTGCATAGTCCGTGGGGTTGACCCATTTATTTAAATACAGTTTTGAAAAGCTAAAACAGACTTTTAGAAATAGAAACCATATGAGTATATTAAGCTTGAATATTTCTGAAATGTTAAATACAGGGGTACATGAAACTTCATAAATGATACTCGGTATTTTCCAACATTAAATTGACCAAAATATTTGCTTCAACACTGTGCTTAAACCATCTTAATTCACATGTTTGTTCACTGATGTTTACCTTGTTTGTGTTTGGTTTTCCAGGAAGTTCCAAACCATGGGTTTCATGTTGGAATGAAACTGGAGGCCGTTGATCTGATGGAACCTCGCCTGGTATGTGTGGCCACAGTAACTCGCATTATCCATCGTCTGTTGAGGATACACTTTGATGGGTGGGAAGATGAATATGACCAGTGGGTGGATTGCGAGTCCCCAGACCTCTATCCAGTAGGATGGTGTCAGCTAACTGGATATCAGCTACAGCCTCCAGCGCCACAATGTAAGTTCTGTTTTGTGAAGAATGTCATGGTTGCTTACTGGTCCTTCTTCATGGGTGATGATTTTCCTGACTTCATCCTTTTCAAGTTAGGTCACCAGGCGTAACAAAAATAGAACAAATTCTTGCCTGTGCTTAGAGTTCTAATCTCTTCCACTTGAATTTTTAATGTACTTCTGGGTGTTTCTGTGGCTCCTTGCTATTTTTTAATGCCAGATGATGCTTATTTGATTCATATGCAGAA
Organism: Pterocles gutturalis; assembly: GCF_000699245.1. Taxonomy (NCBI): domain Eukaryota; kingdom Metazoa; phylum Chordata; class Aves; order Pterocliformes; family Pteroclidae; genus Pterocles; species Pterocles gutturalis. The sequence continues at coordinate 7,513 of NW_010126912.1, read as the reverse complement.
GTACATATGTGAGAAGGCTGTATTTTATTTAGTGCATGAAGACTTGTCCTGTCAGGTCAGGCTATATATGATAGTAATTGACAACTATATTTCAAGAGCTGTTAGTTGTTTGGGACTGTAATAGTAGTTTCTGTTAGTTTAATGGGAGGCTTTTCGCACAATAAAGGTATTCTGTCTTCATTCTCACTAAGAAGTTCTAAAACTATGTCAGCTTTGAACACATTCTGAAGTGGTTTTTTCCAAAATACTAAACTTTCATTTTGAATCTTTTTTTTTTTTTTTGCAGCATCAAGAGATAGCCAGTCAAGTTCATCGAAACAGAAGAAAAAAGCTAAATCCCAACAGTACAAAGGACATAAGAAAAGTGGGTGACAAAGTAGTGTTTGCACTTTTCCTGTTGATTAAAAAGTTTGTGGTCTAACATATTTGAACAAGTTACTTACAATAATATATTCTCTACAGAGTTTTCTCAAGAATTTAGGTTCAATTTACAGTCAAAAAGCATCTGCTTTCTATGGGATATTGAGTGTTAAAAGTAGAATCACTAAAATGCAGAATATAAGAAAATGGGAAAGCTGGGGTCTGTTCCCTATTGAAATAATATTAAGTTTAAAGAAGGGTTGTACTTACGTTGAGTTTTATACAGGTTTAATATTCATTTTTTCTTTTTAGTGACTTCATTGCAGCTGAAGGACGAGTTGCTAGATGGAGAGGAGTATAGCTTCCTTCAAGGAGCATCTGATCAGGAAAGCAACGGATCTGCCAGTTACTACATCAAACAAGAACCATGAGGCAGCTCAGAAAAGTGAGGGGCAGAATATTGGCGATAGGAAAAGAGCCTTTCTCCAAGACTGACTGATTTTGTTCCCACTTTGATGGTACAGTTCAGGTGACTGTGCCTGGGGCACTTTGCTAACTGTAGATGAGTTAGACTCAGTTCAGAATTTTTTGGAAGGGCGGGGAAACTATTTTAGTGAAAAAGATTTTTCAATTTATGAAAAACAAAAATGGACACTTTTGTGTTGTATTTGAAACTTTTGAAAGAATTTTGTAATATTTTCAAGTTCAGATTTATTGTGCATTGTTAACAAGAACTGAAATTCTAATTTTTGGTAAGATTAAAGTTTAATTAGCATGATTGTGGGAAGCGGTTGGAGGAAGATATAGTTGCAAATACAAATGAACTGTCATAACAAATGAACCTTTTTGGTACAAGTTGGGAGACTTAGGCTCTTGTGAACTGCACTGGTCACGCCTCTGGTTTTTTTTATTGTGAAGATAAGGCATTTAAGCCGTAATTTAGAGGCATAAATTGTATGTGGAAGATAGTCCTGTAAAGCTCTACTCAGTGAGTAGCCCCAATTGCAGTGGAGCCATCACCTGAGGAAGATTTTAACTTTTCAAGATGTTTTTATTAGTTTTAAATACTTTTTTAAATATAAGATTTTTTTTTTTTAAAGGTTCCTTAGGGTCTGATTCAGTGCCCATCAGTATCAGTAGCCTTGTCTCCATTGACTGCAGTGGGCATTGGATTGGGGCTATAAAGCTCTTTTCTGTACATGAATATCTGTAGTCTTGGAATGCTTCAGGAAATGTTTACAGAGCCCTATGCCAAACTGGAACTTCAGAAAATTCCCTCATTTGGAAGATTAGTTTTAGCTATGAATTTAGGCTGAAGAAGAAACTTGGGCAGACAGTAACTGAGGCCTCCCTTGGCAGTGGGAAGGATCTTCTGAGTATTCTTCTGATTATTTTTTCCATTCAGAAAGACCTAGATGTTTCCTTACCATCTTAAACACTTATTTCTGAACATTCAAAACTGATGTTCCATGTGGTTTCAGTTGCGCTAAAAGGAGCCATACATCATGGATTTAAAAAAGAGTTCCGTTCTGCACAGCCCGCAATGTTCTTTCCTTGCTGCAATAGTGTAACATGGAAGTTGAGACTTGAGAACAGTATATCAATCATATGCTGTCTAGTATATAATTCCTAAACTGGATTTGCTTATTGCCTGGAATCCTTGTGTCTCACTTCAAGTATCCCATTAGCCCCACCTGCTTAACTGTCCAGATTTCTGTAAAGGCAAAAGTCACGTAAAAGGGTGAGAATGACTACCAGTAAAATACAGAGTATTTTAGCATGAACTCTTAATAATTTGGAGTTTATCTTTCCATATTTTTAAACTTTGTACATTTTTGTAAATGATGTCATTCATGGAGTTGATTAGTAAAATGGTTAATCAGCCCTGCAGAGCTGTGACTGGAAAAATGTGCATCAAGAGCTTTAGCTTTTACCAGTAAGGTTCATTAACTAAACTCTCAGGAATTAACTGCGTATGTTCTATAAGTGCTTCTTGGGTCTTAGCAGGTCCCCTTCAGAGCAGTACAATGATCATCTGGCTCTTGACATAAATTAGGGCTTAACAAAACCCAATCAAAATTATTCATGTCTGCGTTCCTACAGCCTGAGAAATGCTTTAAGGATATCAACCCACAGAGCCCCAGGAGACCATTTTTGTATATTATTGTTTAAGCTTAAAAAAAAAAAAAGTGCATAGAAAGTTGAAAACCAGCAATTTGATTATTTTCTAAAATATTGCTCTAACTTTGGGTACATACTATTGGTAATATGCACAGGTTTACCTCATTCTATGCAAGAGGAGTTAATTATGTAAAGTTTTGTATTTACTACTGGAAGTAAAAAATGTCCTGTAGAGTGTAGGAATGTCTGGAATTCTTTTCTCCCTTAATGGTAAAATTTCTTCAATAATGACCCCTTTTTAACAACAGCTTCTTACATTTGCAGAATCTGGTTATCAGATTATAAGTATCTGTAAATTCAGGTGGTAAAGACATTTTAGCTCTCTAAAATAGCCATAAAAAGGACTTTGTCAGGCTTGGTAGACTTCAAATACCTTCTCTCAGATTCTGACCCACCCATGATGTTTCTTTTGAACAGCCTGGATTGGAGAAGTAGGATTAGAGACCATTGTAATGACACTTTGAGCCTTGATTATTTTTTTCCTGTGTTCTCCATTTAACCTGCTGTAAAGTCCAGTTCTGCAAGCATTGATTTGGTTTGGTAAGTACATCACTGTTGATTTTTTATTTTTTTTTAATTGTGACAGCTTGCAGATTGTCCCAGTCAGCTGGAATGAGGTTGGCACAGTTTTGCTTTCTTTTCTCATCAATAGCTTCTGGCTTCAGTAGAAAAACCGTTGCATTAATTTGTGTTTCATAATGTGAACATTTGGGCTAGTGATGAGCAAGGTATATTGTCAAGTCACTACTTGGGCCTCTGCATATTGCCCAGGCTCGTACCTGATCTCTGAGTTACGGTCTTCAGATGTCAAGAGGGAAGGTTAGCACTGAAGTTGAACACACTGCCTGTGTTGGAGAAATGTAAGAATCGGATTTGAAGTCTGTCACTCTTTATAATGTTCTTTAAAAATAGGTATTTTATTCATTAAACACTAAAGTACGTGAGTGGACTTGCATTCTCAGATACACGTGACTCCAGGAGGAGCTGCCTGTTGAGATTTGAGTGCAATTTCTTTTGTGTTTTTGAATTCAAAATACACCTAACTGTGTAATTGTCAAGTACAGTGAAATCTGTCCTAAGCAAACCACAGAAAGAACTAATTGAAATCACGTGCTTAGGAGAGGTTTAAGGAAAACCTGAGCAAAATTCTGCCAGGTATTTAGGGAAGGGTCTCTTCAAAGAGCAGGCTGCCTGTTGGCTGTGGTATCCATAGCACAGGCTTCACTGTATTTGTAAAGCGTTCATTAGTAACATGGCTCGAGGTATTTTTATCTCCGCTTTACTATAAGCCATGTCACTTGGCTAAAAGAGCAGCAAAGTGTTGGACATCTGAAATCTTCAATGGGGTCAAACTAATTTCAGTATTTGGCATAGCAGGATTTTATAACCATGAGGTAGCGCAAGTTATGTACCATACTTGGCAGCTACCCTTCTTTTATTGCTCCAAATCTTTCTGCTGATCTTTGTTATTTTAAATACAACTCTTTAACCTTTTCTGTGCTGCATCTGAGGAAAGCTAAAGCAGTTATCAGTTCCTTGTTCTACGGATACTAACACGGGTTTCAGTGTTTGTTTGTTTTTTTATTGTTGTTTTATGTGATGTGAATACCCTCTCCCATCAATATTTGTACAATGGTGCTAATATATTTGGTAACAATCCTTTATTGGGAAGGGATTTTGAAAAACTGTGATTTAAACTGAATTTTTCTTCCTTTTAATTTTCATATTTAAAACAAAAAGCCACAGCCATTTATACAAAAAAGGCATCAGCTTTGGCCCCTGGGAGAATGTTGGGGCGGGAATCAAGATGAAACAAATGGGGTTTTTACATCATTTCTGTATGTATTTGATATATAGATCAATATCTGTACAAATTTAATCTTTTATTTTCTTGGCAATTTGTGTGGTCAATGAGAGAGTATTTAAAGCTTTCTCATGCAATGTACATAACTAAGTGAAAGAAATGCTTTTGGAGAAATTAATGTTACTTTCATTTTTACGAGACTGCAGATTTTCAGCATGGATGTGAAAAGCATTAAAATTATAACTTTGTGTACAAGATGAAAATAGTTCACTAAATTTGCCTTTTTTACACAAAATAAAAATGATAAAAAGTCTCTTTCTGAGTAGTGATTGTTTTGTTTAAAAGGCCTCCTTGGTACCTACATAAATGCATTCCAGCTGGCTTCTCTCCTAAGAAATACAGATCAAAAAAATACCCACCATTTCTAAGACCACTACTGTTTTGAGGAACTGTTAGAGCAGAAACAAAGCATGAGAGGCTCTGAGCACAAGGTAAGGATTTTAATATGAGGTGGCATTAAATAAGCGTTTAATAGAGAAAGCTTTGCCCTTGGTTTCATACTTCACAGTATTAATAGTTGTATAGGGAGGGAAATTTTGTCACGGGTAATATTGCATTTTGCTTCTACTTCAGTTCTGCTACATGGGAAATAGCTCAAGCATCCTTCAACTCTCCCTCTGCAAGTTGGCTTTGAAACTGTGATGTATTTCAGCAGCCTTCAAAGCAACTTTGCGATGAACTGAATGTCCCTGAATTTTTATTCTGCTATGGCTGTACATGGAAGTTGTGTTTAACCCTTCCTTCTACAAACAGAAAATATTGAATGACTACGGAAAATGACTGATGTATCTGGACACCATAGTCTGTTATATAGTGAATGCACCACAATGAATTAGTTCATATCCATTTATTTGACAGTGATGAAAATGACTAAGATAACCGTGGTGATAATTGCTCCCAGGTCAATAGCTGGAATGAGATGATGTGTTCCGAAGGCACAATTAATTGTGGTAACTCATTTCACTCATAGATCCAATCATGTGCACAAGATTTGAAGTCAATGAGCTCTGCAGGTTTGAACCACAGGTTGATCTCCTTCTGCGCACTTTCCACGGAGTCACTGCCATGAATGATGTTTCTGTGAAAGGAAACAAACACATTGTTTCACATAAAAATACACTTTCAGCAACCTTGTAGTTCTCCCTATGCAAAAGCTTGGATGAAGCATCTAGAGCTGCAAGGCTACTATGTCAGGTACAGTGCTCAAACACCCCCCTGGGAAGGGCTAATTAACCCTACCAGGGTGACTAGTGCTAGGTCACTACGTTACTACACCGGGCAATGCCACTGACTGATCTTACATGAAGCTCTGATGAGGAGCTGTATTTCAAAAAAAGACAGTGTTGTACCAAGCCATTTCTTAAGTAGCAGTTATGGATTGTGACCTGAAAATAAAACACCATCAGACTAGGCTATCGGTGCCAACAATTTTGACATTCTAGAATAAAAGACTGCCAACATTGACATTTTCATTTCTGTTGATAAGAAACTGGGCACAAACCTTCCTACTTGAATGCAGAAGTCACCACGGATGGTACCAGGCTTCGAGTCTGCAGGGTTTGTTTCCCCGAGCATTACTCGCCCAGTTTTAACCACATTGAGTCCTTCCCATACCTTAAGGAAAAAAAAATAAACCCTATTAGTCCATGCTTATACAAAATACCAAAGATTAATCTTTGCTAATAACACACTTTGCAAAGAAACAAGGGCTCCACCACTAAAAACATTAATCTAGCCTAGATTCTCTTAGACCTGTAAAGAAGACTAGGGAAGAAAACTTTTAAACTGAAAGTGATTTTAACGACGACTAACACTGTTGCTCCAGTACAGGAAATATTTACCAAGCCTCAGAGTTAACTGATGTACAAGGCCAACCTCACACCCTTTCTGTAGTGATCAGGACAGCCTGATGAGTTGCAGGTGCTCCTATAGTTAGGTACATAGGCGAAGCAGAAGGAGACTCTGGAGGAGTTCAAAAAAGGATTACACAGAAGATGGCTTTCTGTGGGGAAGCCCTCTGACCCTTTTCTGCCCAAACCAAAAGATTCTTTGGTGCAGAGGACTGGCTTTCAGGAATTTTGCTTAATCCATGCTAAGCATTTTAACTGCATTTTAGACATGCACGCTTTCCTTCTTGTTAATAAACAGGAACTTCCTGATTGTCTTCAATTTAATTTTGGTTTTCTTTTGCCACTCTCAGCATGGGGTAGTTTGAATAACAGTATCTCTGAATATTATTGTTTTAAAATAATTCATAGATCAAGACAAATATATTCAAGGAAGTAGTCTTTAAGTGAAATCAAGCCACTCACCATGGCCACAACAGGTCCAGAGTTCATGTATTTAACCAAACCAGGGTAGAATGGTCGGTCCTTGAGGTCAATGTAATGTTGTTTGAGAAGGTCTTCAGAGGCCTTTAAAAGGACAGATGTGACATTCAATATCACTTCTAAAATATCATACCACAGAAGCTGTCCCTACTCTAGGACCACAGCATTAGTGTCTGGATTCCCTGGTCATTAACATTATCAGCAGCGGCTGCAATGCTGTTACGGGTTCCTAATGTAAAACTCAAGGAGCGCAGGACACACCACCTTTCTTTGTAGCAGCACCAGGGTTGTCAGTTGACAAAATTACTCGCTTTGCATTACAGAAATCCTCAGCAGTGAGCCGAGCACGAGATGTCTGGATGATATCACCCGATACCACCTTTCAGCTCTCGATGAGGCTGCGTTGAGCCACCTGAGCAAACTCTGTTTCCTTAGGAAATGGCAGAGACCAAACGCCTGCGGCTGACGGGAAGCTCGGCCTGGCAGGGCGGCAGCGCTGCCAGCAAACCCACCACCCCATTTCCATTTGAGGCAGGAAAAGCCACACAGATAGACATCCACTGAAGCACCGATCCTGCCGGGCGAGGGGAAGCGCCGAGGGGCCTCTCCCCGGGCGCGGACACTTACGTGCACGAACTTCATGGCCACCAGCCGGAAGCCTTTCTGCTCGAACCGCTTGATGATCTCTCCCACCAGCCCCCGCTGAACGCCATCGGGCTTGATGGCGATGAAGGTTCGCTCGCAGTTGGCGGCCATGGCGCTGCGGGGAGGAGGGACA
>NW_010126911.1:12925-47440 GCF_000699245.1 Pterocles gutturalis | reverse complement strand
TTCCTAATTTTAACTCTGCATGACATGGCAAGATCCCTGTCCTCTTTTTGAGTCGCCTGACCCTTCTTCCAGACTCTCCTTTTTTCCCCCGAGTCCCAGGAAAAGTTCTCTGTTTAGCCAGCCTGGTTGTCTTCTCTGCCACTTTGTCTTTCTACAGATGGGGACAGCCTGTTCCTGTGCTTTTAAAACCACCCTCTTGAGGAATGTCCAGCCTTCCTGAGCCCCCTTGCCCTTCAGGAGGCTCCCAAGGGACTCTCCCAACCAGCATCCTAAACAGCCTAAAGTCTGCCCTTCGGAAGTCCATGTTAGTGGTTTTACTGGCACCTCTCCTTACTTCACCAAGGATTGAGAACTCTATCATTTCATGGTGCCCAAGACGGCCTCCAACCACCACATCTCCTACCAGTCCTTCTCTGTGAACAGCAGGGCAAGCGAGGCATCTCCCCTGGTAGACTCGCTTACCAGCTGTGTCAGGAAGTTATCTTCCACATACTCCAAGAATCCTATCATACAAAAATTCTGTACAGCCACATGTTTTGCCTATTAAGGTATGAGAAATCCTTCTGCACTTACAGTGGTCCTTCAAGAATGGAAGTCAAAAAGGAAGAAAGTTTGGGGGATTTTCCCCCACCCAGGAAGTTTTACTTGTACCAATTGATTTGTTCTGTCATTTTTTGAAAAGGTATTTTCTTCAATAGGATTTTATGTTCCCTGATACCAAAAGGCCGTAGTAATCACATTTCCTACAGGTGTCCTGTTCTGTGCTAAGGACCAGAACCACACTTTCCCTTTGGACATGTGCCTATTTTCCCTCTTATTTTTGTCCCCTCAGTTTTGATGTACTCACAGCATCACGAACTTAGTAACAAACCAGAGAGAGAATATGGTTTTCCTAGAGAGAAACCTCCCCTGTGACCTGGGGAGAAGAGAATACTTCTCAATTTGTCTGAGTACAAGTAGTAAGAGTCTGGAAAAAAAACAAGGGTGCAAAAGGTCAGTTTTCTTATGAAATAAGCCCCAGTTTTGGGAGAGAGCCAGCATTTACTTAGCTTAGCATTTACCATTAGTCGTGTCTAACTTGGGCTTCATGATATCTGCCAGTACATGAAGAGCGAGCCCCATGGCATTGCTGTTTACTCCTGTAACAGGCAGAAGATCCTACTGCAGTTATTAACTGGATCCATTACTGACTACAGTTAGAAAAGCTCATCCTTGAAAGCAAGTCTGCTGACCCAAAAAGTCCCAAGAGCCACAAACAGTAATTAGTACTGTGGAAATCCACCAGAAGAGTTCTTCCCAAACCAAGAAGCTCTAAACGAGTAATGTGTAAGCCGCCTCAAGCGTGTGTACACATGTATGTGGCTGGCTTTGGTATTTCTGTGGTGGAGGGAGGGGATACCGAGGTGCTGTGTTTTGGTGGTTTTGTTAATGAGGCAGGGGTAGAGGGAAGAAGGGAAAGCAGAGGAGGCACCAGTGTTTGAAAGTCCTCAGAAAAACCAGCCTCAGAGTAACTAATATGATAGAAGATGGGGCAAAATTCTCCAGGAGACCTGGGGATAAGACTAAAGGCCAAGAATCCAGGCACATTTGTAGGATAGGAAAATTCCATTTCAATGGATATCCCAAGGACATCCTTACAGGGCACATCCCCCCTGCTCCTAAGACTGTGAAGTCTTCCATTAGGAAGCCAAGTAGATGCACAGAGCGCCAAAGTAGCTATCCACCCTCCAACCCCATCAGTAAATAAGCATCTCTGCCTCTATATGAGGAGAGGAGACTCCAGTAAACACAATACTACACACTTCTGCAAGACACATACAAGCAGTTATTCAAACAATATCCTCCAAGAGAATGAAAGAGCTCAGACATTCTCTCTGGATTCTTATAAAATGCTATAAAGCAACAGAAAATGAATGTTTAGACAGATGGATGATCTGCCATCTCTTTGGTTCCAGGCCTGCTCAACAATCCAACAGCACAGACCAAGACACCTCTACCCTGCTCACACTCAGCAGCAGGGACAAAAAAAGCCAGTTTCAGAGATCTTCCAAGTATTTTACTTCTTCTGTGAAGGTTTGCAAAATAGCTCTTCCCTTTCTGCATGTTACAGGAAACTTTAGAGATTCCTTGGTATAAAGGCTAGTTTGTATAAAATCTATTAATCATATTTCAGCCAGCACAAACTCTGGAATTCGAGGAATTCTAAGAAATCCAGGAACAGTTTGGAAACCACAGTTCTGAGTGCAAAGCAATGGCCAAGAGCCACAAGAGGTTCTAAGAAATAACCTGTCATATACAACCTTGATTTATGCAAATATTACATGTAAGTGCAACAGCTTGTTTTAAACCTGCAAGCACTGTATCTGTGAATAAACAGAGCTCTAGGCATCAACCTACACTGCCTGCAAACCAGGGATCAGTGTTGCAGCTTGTTTCATGTGAAGCTTGATGTTAACACGGATAATGCCTATCCCATGTAATTTCAAACAGGCTTGCATCCAAACAGAAAACAGTACTATAAAAGCACCACAGAGATGCAGCAGAATTCATGACTCACTCAGAAGCTGGTGTACTTCTAAAAAAAACCCAGCACCTTAGACTTCAAAGTTTAGTTTGCCTTTTTAAATAAGTTCTCTTTTTCTTAACAAATATGTATTTTTGATCCCTGGTATATCTGCTACATTATCTGTTCTTTAGTTTTATTTTGATGGGCAGAAAACAAAGGAAAAAGAAACAACATTTCAGAATTAATTTTTCGCCTTCCAGTGAAGGAAAAGGATATACGTCTGCAGTTACTTCAAGGTGGAGGTCTATCTGGGCTGCTGTTCAAAGGGAGGATCTCTCTCTTTTATTTTTTTTCCTGCTGACTCCCCTGTGCCAGCTCTGATGTTTGAACAGCCCTGTATTAGCGCCTAATATACCAGGTGAGCTGGTACATGGAACGGATTCACTGAACAGCTGAATTAAGGGGAAAAAAATGACCAGACTGGGGAGAAAAGGCAGAATATATACTACTCTGGCCTCTTTAGAATAACTGCATGCTGCTGTCAAAAGGCAGTCGATGTGCAAGAGCTGCCTCCTGTGTAATGGGAAAAAATCCTGTCTCTTACTAGTAACAGCCCAGCCCTCAACTAAATATCAAAAGTACAATCTATTCCGTACAGACATATCCCACTGGACAAATAATATTTTTGGGGTTTTTAATCCTCCAGCCTCAACTTGGTTGTACACTGCAGAAGTAATTGCTTCTTGACATCATTTTACCATAGAGCAGGATAAACAATAACATTTTATTTCATTGCAAATGCTAACACTTGGCTCTTTCCTGTGAGGAAAAAACCTAAATGTGTTCCTTCTACTTGGAATAAGTACTTTTCTGTTGTGTCTACCAAGTTACAGAAACCTTTGCTAGAAGAACATAAGCACTGCAAGGTATTGCTTTCAGCTCAGTCCTACAGAAGCCAATTCACACTAATCACTACTGACAGCTGTAACTCCCAAGCAAACTATGGAGAAGTTGTTTTGCTTTGTTTGCTTACTATTACAAAGTCTAAATACCAATACTAAAAGAATACCAGGAGCACATGCAAGCAGAAGCACAAGCGTCTCCATACTTGAGCCTCGCAGCATGACCAGTTACCGTTTATTTTTTCATCTCTGTTTCAAGTGAAATGCTTGGTACCACCCACAGCTACAGCCAAATCAAACATCTCTAGTAACAAATGTCTTTTCGCTGGTTTTTGAAGACTAGGTAGTCCTCAGCTTTCATGTGGGCAGGTACACATCAAGGACTGTTCTGCAACTCTAGTGAGCAGCATTTGGGAAAGTAAATAAATAGTGCAATGCAAACAGACATACCTAAAATACTGTTTTACAGGCTCCCAGGCTCTTATTTGGCTACTGTTTCACTCAACCTCCAATCCCAACAGAAACAATTAAAGTAAGAGATTTCAGGAGCAAAGCTTGACAGGCACATTTAGAAGCACAAGTACAAAAGCAGCCTAAGCCCCCCTTTCACTTGTGTCTCGCCTATGTTCTCTCTGCAAAAGAAGGCTGTCTGTCCAGGTCATGAAATACCAGTCGCCCTCCCGTTGTGGTCTGTAATTCCTTGTCTCCTTTGACACACAAGATGTTCTTTCCTGGTGAACTGTGGGAGAGCCCGAGAGCCACTCAAGTTACATTGTGCAAAGATCCCTCACCTCCTTTCGTCCCAAGCCTAAGCAACACAAACATGTTGCTGTCCCCAAAATAGCAGGCCAGCTTGGCTGGGTTTCTGCAGCCCTGCTCTTCCTCCTGGGTTGGGTGCAGGCAGGGAAGTGCCCAGGCCAGCTACAGCCAAGACTGACCCCATTACAGCAACCAGACCCTCACGGCCACACGGACTTCTGCCAACTGCAAAAGCTGCAGTGAGGTCATTCTCCTTGATGAAGACAGCAGGCACTTAGGATTTTAATTTACAATAGCTTTCAAATGTAACTTTAAAAACTAACCAACAAACAAATCAAAGCACAACCTCACGACTAATTGCAGCATCTGCCCTCTGGGGGGAAGGGTGCTGGTCTGGTCGCGTGGACATTTCTCCAAGAAGTGTTCAACCAAGCCAAGAAAAGACAGTTTTGTTGATAACAGGAGAGATTGTGCCAGCTGTTTAACTATGAAAGGAAAGGAGCGGCAGGGAGAGGGGATGACAGAGAAAATGTGGGATCCAGCATCTGTCACTAGGTCACTGGGTTCCCACATACTGTTGCGGCTCAAACTCCCTCCAGACTCCACATGAAGCCGTTGCTGGCAAAAGCATCCCAGAGATAACAGCTCCGTCTGGACCCAAACTTACCCACCTAGCTCTGCCAAATGAATCTCAAAATACATTCTCCACCACAACTTCCTGGCCTGACAGTGTGCAAGCAGATTTTGTCTGTGGTTTCACTCATTCCATGAGTTAGAAACTAGAAGAAACTGTAAGTCTAACCTGGATGTAGGCTGAAAACACAGGCCTTAAACTGGTCCAGCTAGACAAAACAGCTTTTTTATGGGTACATGGCAACATAACATCCAGTTAAAGATGCAGCAGTGATCTCTATGCTTAAGAGTGATAAATTATACACACTACTGCTTATTTAAATAAGTAGATTATATAAACTATTTAACATTCCGAGAAGTTATCCAAAACCTACACATTTCTATTGTATTATCATTCTTTTAGAACTTGTTAGATAAGTGTTTTATCAAAGAGAATTAATGCATTCTTCTCCTTGCTCTGCAGATGAGCAAACCTCCTTTCTCAATTGCAGACGTCCCAGGGACTTGCAGCAGGCACTGTCCTTCCTTCTGTTTTAATACTAGATACTCAGATAGAGTCTCTACATACATGAAACCAGTTCAAGTAAAGATTTTGCACATGAACACACTGACAACTCACAACAAAATGCAGATTCACTATAGTTTCATCGAATCATAGAATGGTTTGGGTTGGAAGAGACCTTAGAGAGTTTGCCATAAAAGGCTTTAAGCAGGAACTAGCTTAATGAAGCTGCTTCCAATTCTGGAAGTACATAAATTGATATGGTATCACAGACTCATTGCTTTAATTTAGATAACCTTTAGAAGCTTGACTGCCACAAGCATGGAAGGTGAACGCTGCTCCTGCAAGGAACGTAAGAAAGACAATATTACATAACTATAAATGCTACGGAACAAAGATTATTTGTGTCCTCCCATTAAGACATGAGCCCAAATTACATACCAAGTAAGTTTCCATTTCTGAAGTTATTGGTTAAGTTCTGCTCTCCAATGCTGTCCCACAAACCAAAAGACAAACTAAGGAGAAATGCTTCAAATTCCCAGATATGTGCTTGCTTAGATTATTCATTTTGAACAGTGTGTGTGTCATTACATTCTCTCATGTTTCTTTAGCTCTTTTTAAATTCAAGTTATGTATTTTCGATTTGGAATTTTAAGCTTTTCAACTTCTATCCTTCCTTCTAAACTAAATCACACATTGTCTTTTACAGGCTCCTGAAGCAAGAAAGAAAGCGACCATGTAGACAAAATGCCTGTTTCCAGGGTAATGAAACCTGCAGAACATGAAGACATTGAAGTCACAATGTCCTTAAAAGATTAACTTTTTTTAAGACTCACCCAGCAGCACCTACAGCTTACAGTTTTTGTCAACATCTCCCTTCATATATGAGATACCTTCACATGAGATACAATGCCTGAGTTGTCAGGTGCTTCCATGTCCTGCCCTCACTATGAGGTGGGACATGCAGCACAGGATTACTTTCAAAATTGCAGGTTTTTCTCCTGATACCAGCGATGTCAAGCAATCAGAACTCAGGTATCACAGTTCCCACTGAGACTTATGGAATTTCTTCTGTCACCAAAGGTTTAAAGCATCTAAAACATTTGAAAATGCAGATGAAGTACCTCACATACATTTTCAATCCATCATGTGCCAATGCGCAAAACAGCAAAAAGCTACAATTTAACTTTTTTGTAATTCAGCAATTCTCCTTTAAGGAACTGAAGCTGCATAAGCACTTAACTACTTTGCCTAGTATTTCACAAGGTGGCTTTATTTAAGCCACGAGCTTCAAGCATCTCTTATTTCACAGTTGCAGTGTTTGTTCTCTGTGGCAGAGATAACTTCCCCTTTGATTCCCCCCAAACGTTCCCTTATTTTTGAAACGCATAACCTGACACAGTACACGTGTGCAGCAAGTAGCATTTAAGAGTACACTTCCTGGAGTGTGCACACATAGCAGACTCCTCCAGTCTCTGCAGAAATCAGCATGCTAGTGTCTGGTTATGGTTAACACTGCCGATGAGTAATGCCACATGTTAACGATTCTGTCCTGCTCATGACTCAGTCTGCAGCTGGAGTAAGCGTGCAAAGAGGAGATGGAGCCAGCACCAGAGTTCAGTTAACGAAGAGGTTATCAAGTGCTGCAGGTTTGGTTTAGAGCCAGTGGCAGCACTCTGCCTTGCCACGTAGGCAAGGGGGAGGGTTAGAAAGCAGTCTTCCTCACCTTGCTGCAGTAGCTGTCTGCTTGAAGACGTGTACCTTTTATTTACTTTTTTTTTTTTTTTTTTAATAAGACAACCACATTCAATACAAAGGTTGCTATGCAGTAAGGCTGTATTAATCAGCAAGGTAAAAACATCCTGCAAAGGAGTCATTAACCTTTTTCAGAGATCCCTATGAAGGCCTCCAAACAGTTTCTCGATGGATATCTTATTACAGAACAGAAGAAAGTAGAAGTCTAATCTCCCTAAAGCCTCTTATTTGTAATAAGCAATAGCTCAGCCAGAGACAAGACAAGAAACTGGGGTGCAGGAATAGATGAAGAATGTCTTCTCCTCCAGCCAGGGTTCTGGCATTTACAAATTCACTGAGTAACCAACTGATGTCCAATAAAACACTCCCTGTTCAACTCTTTTAACATGACATTTGCTACCCTTCTAGTTTACAAGAGCTAGTCGTCTTGCAGTTACTACACAACTGAATGAACACCAGGACAAGTTACTCTAGCAGCAGGCTGAGCCGCAGCAAGTTTTATTTCATTGCTGAACAAGGACTGACACAAGCTCTGGACTTACAGCATTTCCAAGTGGCACAGAGGATGGATTTGACTTCAACTGCCCCACCTCTCCCCCATGGAGAAGGTTGCTAAGAGTGAAGCTCACATGCACACAAAGCCCCAAGACAGGTAAGGTTCATAGTTGCCTATTCAGGAATCCCTGACTATGCAAGGATTCAAAAAACCCATGCCACAGGGAACTACAGAAAGCACTATTGAACCCACATGAAGTTAGTATCTTCAAAATAAATAATTCTTTTTTTTTTTTTTGCCAAAGGCTGCATTTTTTTCAAATCCTACTAGGTTAAACAAACAAGGTCTGAAATCCAGGCTGTTCAGCATATCTTCTGTTACATTGTGTTCAACTAAAGACGGACTCAGTATTACAGCAAGCGCTGGGGGGAGGTGGAAGGCAGCTGGAGCACACACAGATCTTAATTAACAGGTGCAAGGTTTGAAAATAGCAACTCCTTTCTCTCAGTCTGTACCAGCTGAGAAGTCCACTCCCCAGCCTGCAGCAAGCAGGACTCCTTACACATACATGTGGCAGAGGTAAAAGTTCAGACAGATTCAGATCCCTACCAAATGACTGTAATCCAGTCAGTATAAATTATAAACCACACATTGCCACACACCTAGCGAGTTTTTTCCTGTATCTAAGTTTGTGCTTCTGAGAGGTGGCAGTATCACATTCTCACATTCTTTCTCAGTGTTACAAAGCTTATCCTAGGAGTGAAGACAGTTTGCCCTAGTTGACTTGGAACAATTTGAACTTAAATAGATTGGGCTCCAACTGATCTTATCGTTAGTATTTACTTCCACAGACACATCTGTCCCCTCGCCTCCCTCACTTTCCCTCCCCACCACTAAAAGATTGGAGAAAATTTTAAAATTCAAGTTCATCTGCTCTTTTGTGCTTATGGGCCCATCCATGTCTGATCACAGTTTAAGTTTAGGCTGTTTGTTTTTTAAATAGGCTTTGCATATTTCATTAAGTTAGAAATATCTTATTATATTTTCTATGGCTTGCACTACTTTCAATATAACTAAATTTAAGTAGCAGTATATTTTCCAAACCCACTGTCACCAGGTTCGTTCTGGACAAGACACACAAGCCAACTACCATATTAAGAATTTTTAGGCATATTGAATATAATTTTACTTCTTGTCCCAGTATCAGTGGCATTCCCTTATAACTCCTACTGAGATACCTTTAATTATCTCAGACAAGCATCCTACAAAAGCAGTGTCAGTTGTACAAAGCAGCCAGGTAAATATTTGAATTTTTTACTGTGTAACTAATGCACTTTTTCTTGCCATTTAAGTGGAAAGAGTATACTTACTGCTAGGAAGAGCATGCAGTACATGGAGAACGAAGAATGGCCAGAGTAAAATGATAGTCTGGAAGAGAAGAGAGCAGATATCTCATTATTTTTCTTTTGCAACACTCAGCTATATTAATTCATATTACACAAGTGACCTAGTAAAAATGCAAACACCTCCATGCTTTTTACTCAAGGAGACTATCTAGGCACAACAGCCATCACTCACGTCCAACAACAGCTTTTGACAAACAGTACAGACCTCAGGACCCAGCAGCCATCCTACTCCAGCGTTAAGCTGACCTCCACATCAGGCAGAAACTGCTAGCCCTCTGAAGTTTGAACAGCAAGTGAACATATCCTCAAAACTAGAAATCAAGTGTCTTTTGAAGCAGTATATTTGTTTAATCTTCTTGATAAATATCAGAATACTGCAAATATTACCAATTTTTAAAGTTACTTAGCTGGTAGTCACAGTATGTGTATGAGAACAAATGACACATTAATCACCTCAAACTAATGAGTTGCATTTGACCACAATCAAGAGGCAGTAGTTAACAACTCATATCTAGATGTTTATAGCACTTATACATTTGTTAAATGTACCACTTCATACAGACCACAATAATCTGTCACTGAAAGGTAGGGGGAAAGGCAGGAAGGCAGTTCATTAGCCAGCCAACTGCAAAAGATGACATCTCATCTAATATTTCTAGAAATAGCTTTATACTTGGCTGTCTCATTTAAAGAGCATCAACACTGTCTTCAACTTGTAAAGATTTCTAGCAGGTCCATACTGAAGGGACTCAACGGCTGATGGTGACAGTTCAGGGTGCCTTCAGCAAGGTCCTCCCTGCACAGGTGGTTTCTTCGAGGAGCTGAGTACCACAGGTGTAAAACAAATCCCACCCACCTCTTTATCAGAAAGAGAGGGCAAAACAGAAAGACATTTCTAATCCAGCCTTAAGTGGAGAGATGGAAGAAACATTAAGCTATTGTTTTCCATTTTATGCGCAGAGCTGCTTTGCAGGCTATTGGACAGGTCTCAGCCAGGCTTCTGTGTAATTCAGCAATGTAACACAGCACTCCTCGCTTAAGAGTTTGCCATATACGAACAAGGCCAACTTAAAAGTTTCATAGCTCTCCAGACTGTCCTCCACACAGGTCCCTGTTTTGATATCTCAGCCAGGCAGAGAGCCTGAGGCCAGGGAAATTCTGGGTCCAGGGAAACATTTCTACTCTTCCGACCAAGGGAACCACTTCTACTTTTCAGACAGGGTAATGAAGGCAGCTCTGATATGTAGTGAAATAATTGGGTTAAACATTCACTACATAAATACCACAAAAGCAGCAATAAAACAATCTCGTGCACAAGTGAAACTGCAAAACTTCCTGCATTAATCTGCATGCATAAAATTAAGAAACCACATCAGAAAAAAACTTACATACGTTTCCTCCATAGATTTTAGAGTTCTTGGTTTATATTTGATTCAAAGCACTGCCAATAGCTTTCAGGTTCAGACATACTAAATAAGCAGTCTTGAAAAGAGTAAGACGACTTTTGTGTGTGTGTGTATATATGTGTATATATATATTCACACACATCCCCACAAACATTTTAAATTCAGTTCTTAAATAGAAAATTGACAGTGTGTTAT
This sequence comes from Pterocles gutturalis, assembly GCF_000699245.1. Taxonomy (NCBI): domain Eukaryota; kingdom Metazoa; phylum Chordata; class Aves; order Pterocliformes; family Pteroclidae; genus Pterocles; species Pterocles gutturalis. The sequence continues at coordinate 36,880 of NW_010126911.1, read as the reverse complement.
CTTCAGATGTTCAAAATTCCAAAACATGAAGATTACATTTCAGCTAGATGTCCCTTCTCCACTTTAGTACTCCTAACTCTTCACCAGTTAAAACCTCTGGGCCAGAGTCCACTTTGAAAGCCAATACAACAAGCATTTTGAAGACTTCTGGGTGTTTCAGACAAACAAGTCATCTAAGACATAAGCAAAGCATGCTGTTCTACAGAACAAGGAATTCCTGGCTCCTATTGACAATATTTTACCCACTGACTTTGGGGCTATTCCTGTTGTCCATAAGATGACATTTCCTGCAATTCATGAAGGCAACCTATTGATACCTGAAGGAATTCAGAAAGCTAGTAAGTGAGAGAAAGAATAAATACAATTCTTTGTTTACTTTGGAATTTCTATACCAGTTTAAAGGTATTGTTGACTACTGGCATTCTTGGTTTTAGGAATGTATTAGCACAATGCAGCATTAAGAATGCCTTGTTCCAAGATGAAGATTACAAAATCTGAATTCATTCTCATCAGAAATAGATAAGTATGATGTACATGATTGAAAACATTGTGCTTAGCACATGAAGTATTGCCAGAAATACAACTGGGACAAAGTATTGATCCAACTTGTACATTGTGCAATCCCTGTGAAATTTCTTTGGCAATATTGCTGTCTCTAGACTTCTTTAAAAAAACTGAATTTAAAAAAAAAAAACAAAACTCTTAAAACCCTTTCAGACACTTAGTTTGACAATGGAAAAGTTTCCCAATGACTCCTCAGGATGCAAACAGTATCTTTCCAAAGCCAGAAGAACATCCTGTCTATCAAACCACCCAAGTGGCTGCACAAAAGGGTTTTAAAACATGGTAATTTAAGGCCTGTTTAGCTTTCTTAAAACTTATTTTGCCACAAATTTCATACAGTTTATGATAAAGACAAAAGTAAGGATGCTATATGTTCTTTAAAAGGTTGCCGTAAAACTGATTACAATTAATCACTATAGTTTGTCATTGTAAGTCTGCATTTTTAAAGATTACCTGGAAAAATAATCCAAGTACAAACAATTCCTACAAGAAATAATTGAACTGAACCACTCAGTACCTTTAGCCAGGATTTCTACTCCCAGATAAGCAAGTATAAAACAGATTGCCTTGCAGGACTTTCCACTGACAACCACGCCATTCTGTTCTATTCCTTTCCATGTACAAAGGCAACTTAACTTAGCCTAGGGAGCAGAGCCTGCCTGACAGGAGGTAAGGTTTCTCCAATTAGTAGAAAAATGGAACATAACACACAGCAAATAAAAGGAACATTTTCTTACACTGCCACTTTTGAGAAAGAGCAAGTAAGTTCTGCTTGTCAGTATTTTGTAAAGTGCATTATTTCATAAGTGAATTACTGAATGCTGGAGCTCATTAAACAAGCTTGACGTCATGTCTCCATATAATGTGTTTCTAAGGTCACCTGAATATGCAGAAACGTTTAAGCAAAGTGCAGAAGTGTGACAGGGAAATTAACAGCCCCAGTGAAACGTAAGACTAGGAATACAGCACAGTAGAGCATTAAACAGTGAGAAACTGAAGTGTTAGAAATGTCAGTAGAAAGGGATCAATCGGAAGAAAGCATATCTTGTAGTGCCACAATAAATCTAGCAAAGGCTGAATGATAAGGCAATCTTCCCAATACAACTACTGAACTATGGAGTGATCCCTTAGAGAAAAACAGAAGGCCCAGCAAAACACTATGCACACTCCCACATCAAAGGAAATAAAACCACTCACTGGATTAGCCAGCAAGTCTTCTCTATCCTCAAATTCTCTGGATTTTCCAAGTTTGACTCAAAGCTTCCACTGACATCCATATTACGCGTTCCATTGATCTGGAGGAGAATAACTACCAGACAGAGCCACAGCTCAGCACATCTGTGTCAAGTAAGCCAGAGTGCTCCACACACTATTCAGAGAAATATTCCTAGAGGATGTGGTTTAATAAAATGCCAATCCTACGCTTAAGCTGAAGCACCATATTCTTTAAACTCAATTTTCTCTGCGTTCAGCAATCAACATGTTTTCACAGTATCCCCTCTTCTCAAGTGCCAGACTTGCATGAGTACAACTTTCAAGATCAGTGGGGGTTGAAAGGTTTGATGACCCTGAAATTAAGCACTTCTGTTATCACTGCAAGGCACATTTAAGTAAACGCACAAGCAGTCCATCTTTTTTAACAATAGCAGCAACTACTCAGAAATCTATTTTGAAAGACAGTGTTCCAAATTTCTCCACTTTGTTCCTTCTCTGTTAGTAGTTAAACCCACACTTAAGTACAAAGCCACTTACAGAGAGGAAAAGGCTGACAGAGTCTTCCCAATTCAGTAATCTTAATCTGGACAGTGTTATTCCCAAAAATTGTTTGATGTGAGACTTCATAATTAGTGTCTTGCACCATTCCCTAAACATACTTAAAGTGAGGGGTCAACTGTACTTAAAGCAGCAGCAGAGAGAGAGAAAACTTTGCCAATGCTGACAGTTAATACATTAGACTATGCCCAGTTTTTTGCAGACACTCAGTTATGCATTTTTGCTTTTATAGGCGATCTTACCAAATGCTTTCCTTACACAAATCATAGAATCACAGAATGGTTTGGGTTGGAAGGGACCTTAAAAGATAGAGTTCCCCCCCCCCTGCCATGGGCAGGGACACCCTCCACTAGACCAGGTTGCTCAAAGCCTCATCCAGCCTGGCCTTGAACACCTCCAGGGATGGGGCATCCACAGCTTCTCTGGGCAAGCTGCTCCAGTGTCTCACCACCCCCACAGTGAAAAATATTTCTTCCTAATGTCGAGTCTAAATCTACCTTCTTTCAGCTTATAACCATTGCCCCTCATCCTATCACTACACTCCCTGATAACGAGTGCCTCCCCATCTCTCCTGTAGGCCCCCTTTAGGTACTGGGAGGCCACAATCAGGTCTCCCTGGAGCCTTATCCAGGCTGAACAACCCCAACTCTCTCAGCCTGTCCTTGAACAGGAGGTGCTCCAGTCCTCTGACCATCTTCATGGCCCCCCTCTGAACTTGCTCCAACAGGTCCATGTCTTTACTGTGCTGAGGACTCCAGAGCTGGATGCAGTACTCCAGGTGGGGTCTCAGGAGAGCAGAGTAGAGAGAGAGAATCACCTCCTTTGACCGGCTGGTCATGCTCCTTTTGATACAGCCCAGGATACAGCTGGCTCTCTGGGCTGCAAGCACATATTGCCAGGTCATGTTGAGCTTCTCATCAACCAACACCCCCAAGTCCTTCTCTTCAGAGCTGCTCTCTGTCCATTCTCCTCCCAGCCTGTATTTGTGCTTGGGATTGCCCCAACCCATGTGCAGGACCTTGCACTTGGGCTTGTTCAACTTCAGGAGGTCGGCGCGGACCCACCTCTCAAAGCTGTCAAGGTCCCTCATCCCTTCCCTTCCCTCCGGTGTGTCAACCACGCAACACAGCTTGGTGTTGTCAGCAACTTGCTGAGGGCGCACTCAAATCCCACCGTCTGTGTCACCAACACATGTTCAACAACACTGGTCCCAATACCCATCCCTGCGGAACACCACTTGCCACTCAGAATAAAAGTTCCTTGCTTATACTAGTGACATAATGCAGATCTAGCTGGTTCTAGGAAGAAACTGTCTTTTTCTAATTTCTAACCCCTTTCCCCACCACCACCCTTTTTTTGAAACAAGCCCTGCAGACAGTACAAGAAACAGAGGTATAAAGTAACATTTTCCCAAGCTCAGGACCAACGGAAGGTGGTTTGACTCAGTTATGAGTACTATGAGGCTTGTCTTCACTGCTAGGCTGACCAGATTTTGAAGGTTTTTAGAAACTTCTGCTGGCATAATTTATTGGGGTTTTTTTTACCCCCCTCTCTGGGAATTGAGGAAATATCTCTCAAAACATACAAGTATGCAGATATGCAAGCTTTATTTATTTTAAACAGAAATATTACACCCTGATGGACCAATCTAACTGGGTAGTGACTAGTTAGCTAACTATTCTGCATCTGTCAGCAGCAGCTTGAACCAGCAGCTATTAGAAGAATAAACTTCACTGTAAGATAACTAGTAATGAAAAATCTCATCCCTCTATTATTTTTTCCTTTTCCAATGAGCAGCAGTCAACCTATGTCTTGAACTTACAAATATTTCAAATTTGATCTAGGGAGCAATAAGTTACCAACTCCTGGCATTCATACCATACACAGACGTGTATATTCTGAGCTCTTGCTATTACAAAGTCCAACCAACTGGCATGCTGCAATGGCATTCAACTTGCATGTTGCAGAAGCACCACAAAGTAAGTTCTCTTTTGTTAGTTTTAACTTTGTCGCTCAAGTTAACTCAATGCACAAAAGGCAAGTTTAAAAAAAAAAAAATCAGGACTTTTGTTTACTTTTCTTTCTTAGTAAGCCCTTCTCAGGAAAGAGTAAAAGTCAAAACAGCTGCAAGGGAGACTCAGACCAACATTTCTAAAGATTAACAGTTTGCTCTCACATGCATGAGATTGCAGGCTTCTGTTCCATTAACCATGTCTGCACAAGTTATCCACATCCTGTTCCAACTCACAGGAGTGTTATTATCATTTTACATAAAGGAAATGAGAACAAAGAGATAATTCCTCTTAAATCAGGGATTTGATTGTTATTCCCTCTTTAAGAAACTGCTTTGGGCATGAAGCAGTTGGCAAGAGTGCAGAACCCTTCCTCCAACAGATTTTTCTTATCTTCAAAGGGGATAAAGAAAAGGGAGGCAGCGGGAAAACTGTCAGCATTAAGGAGATTTCATTTCCTAGGGTACTGTTTGAGCAATACAGTTATAAACATGTCCAAAGTTTTATCTTAAGAGACTTATCCCTTCTGTTGACTTGGGCATAACCTTTGCAAATCAGTGGAAATCCGCCAAGAATGAGAAAATGCATCTATCTGCTTGATTAGCCATAGCTAGCTTCCAAATAAATTTCAAGTGTACTGAACACAAGTTACAATTTTTGGTTTCTAATGAACTTAAGCATGATAAGCTACTGAAATAGCAGTCAGACTGCAAGCACAGCTTTTCCTGAAAACCGTTTAAGGGTGAAAGGAGTTTTATTTTATGAAAATGAATGCTATGCATCACCACTAAGAAGGGCCAGTTCACACTGAGGCAAAGGAGATGCAAGATCAGAATGGTGATCCAGATTACAGAAGTACATGTTACAGCATGTTGTTTGGCAAATCGACGGGGATAGCACAGAGGACACAGGCACCAAAAAAAGTGAACTTATTTTTGCTTACGTCCAAAGTGACAAAATAATGGGGAAAATAATACAGAGAAAATAAAGCAAGATAAGGTAAAGCAGCAAGACAACAAGCAAGCTACTACAGCAAGCACAAAATAAGCTAATGCACCTAATCATTACTACATAGGGTTAGCGATAGTGATTAAGCAAGATACATCACCAATTACCCTATATTACCATCATCCAGATCCACAGTCACTGGGGAGCCCGTTTACAGCAAAGGATTTGGAGAACCCATCCTGGCAACTGGGAAATCTCTATACAGTGCGGCCACTGTATAGAGGAGGCTTCCAAATTTCCCTGCAAACGGTTCCCGCTTTATACAGTTGAATAAACAACTTTCTGTCTTAAGCTGTGAAAAGCATCTGGTGTAGTTTTTTTTCCCCTTGTTAACTTTTTCCCGTGCTTGGCCAGAGCCTGATAAAAGGTTAAGAAGAAGTCCAGGTGTCTGGTTATCTTTGATTATGCATCTTTAAACAACGCCCATCACTGCCCTGCTACCTTCTGTCACGTAGAGGTCGGTTTGAAGGTTTGAGTTAGGTTTATCTCTTTGGCAAGTGGGGCTACTGCTACACAACTATTATCTTACAGCAAATGTTACAGCAATGCTCTATAAGCATTACAACAAAAGTTTTATAAATTGGCATATATTCATGAGATTATATTTTGCATATGTGATCAGTATTATACATATTAGGTATATTGTTAGGTTGTGAGGTTCACCTAGAGGTCAACTTTGGTTGACCTCACTGCTCAGGCCCTAGTATTTCACATGTTCACCTTTCTGATTTTATTCTCCCTACTGCCAGTTAATTTCTATTACAAGGGCAGCTCTTTATGCTTCTACACCAAGTACAGTCCCATTTCATCATCCACTGCAGCCCAGAACCTTCCAAAGTTTAAGTATTTAAAGACTCTTATTCACTACCGTATTTCAGCTTTTTCCTTCGGTGTAAAATTAAGTGTAGGTGCCCTGACTAAGCTCCAATTCTCGTAGTGGTGAATGATTTCAACAGGATTGGAAATGTTCCCAACCAAATCGTCCATGTTACATCCTGAGTAACAGTAATGACAGAAGAGTGAGAAGCAGTGCTTAAGGAAAAAGTTGCATAATCTGAATAATAGTACACATATGTGACCTTCCATTCATCCCTTTCAACTGCTTCGGGATCCAAGCGCCTTGAGATTTTTTTTTTTTTCACTTTTCATAAGTGAAAAATACTAAATTAGCCTTCGATGAAAATTCCTGAACATACATGTTTCAGTACTGCAGAGCACTTCACAGGTTAAAAGCTCCGTAACAGAAATAATCAGAATGCTATACACAGCCTACCAGTACGCTCCTAGCAAACATGTAGTTAAGTCTGTAGCAGCTTTAGAGACACTTCTGATTCATGATGCTGTTAGAAACTGACAGATTAGATAAGCAACCCACACAGTTATGCTTGAATGATTTAAGTGCAGTTTGATTTTTGACAAAAGCTTTAAGAAGTTTCAAAACAAGAATATTGGAACATTACATACAAGCTAAGTAATTTTAACGCAAAATAATGCTTCATCATAGAAACACTCCCAGTACTGAGAGACAGGCAGGAGGCGGGGAGACGGAAAGATGGGAACAATTGTTTAATAGAGATGGGTTAACTTCAAGCAAATGTCCAGTCTCTTAGCTTAGGTTTAAAAATACCAAAGCAAACCAATTGCAAAGGCTATCTAATGAAATGGGGGAAAACAAAAGTATTCATTAAAATGGAAGTAAGTAATGTATGAAGTTGGGTGTTCTGGTTTTCTAAACACAATTACAGTTTTGAAGGTGTACACAGAACGGACCACATACGAGTTGCAAAAGTTTGGCTGAACTTCAAAACAAAGTTATGCAGGTTAGCCCTGGGTGCTTAGCTACGGAGAACTGCGCCGAGTCATTTAACTGCCCTTACTGGCATGCACGAGTACAACCTACGAAAGAGCTCTAAACAAAGCTAAAATAAAATTCCTGGCAAATTACTGGTACACGGCACCACCTTGGCAATTGTGTTGAAATAAATTACCAAGGTCAAAACAGTCAGCTCTCATTTCCTAAAGATTTCTTTGAAGATTACATTTTGAGTTCGCAATGGCAGACTACACACAGCTTATTTTGAGTGCAGTCAGCATGGGAGCAATACATCAACTGAAGTAGGGAACTGTTTTTTTCCTTTAGACATCCGAGTTGTGATAGGAATCTGTACATTAGTAATAAAATTATAATTATGAAACTTAACAGCTGTATTATCTATTACCACAAACAGAACAAAGTGACAGACCGAAATGAGAGACTTTCAACTATCCAAAGCTAAACTTGACTTCAGAGAGTGTATTTCGGACACACACACACACACATTCCTTCTTGTTGCACAAGTCTCCTTCCGAGTCTAACACAGTTCAAACTGTACAGAGTGCCTCTGAAGTAACTAGACTTGTACAACACAGCTTAGTATTTACCACTTCAGGTGCAAAGGTTTCACTTTTTTGTATATGCTGAGTGAGCTAATGAATGAAACAGAAACGACAGCTTCTTGGATCTCCCTGGTTACCAGGTTGTCAGTGTTCCTCTAAATCCAAGACCTTGAACTTTGAAGGTCCACCCCAACATCCATACTTAATATAAAAGCTAAAACGTTATAGCAAACAACACTATTTAGAAGTCAGAGACTGCATTACTGAGAAACCTGCATTGCTCAGCTAAAGTGCAATAAATACTGCATTCAAGAAAAGAACTGTCCAAGAGTGCATGCTGATGGGAATTAATTTAACCAGTGTTAAAGCAATAGGATAAATCAGAAAGCTGTACTGCATACAGCAGACAAATTTAGCATGACTAGAAGTGGAAAGCATTATCAGCCTAAATGAAGATGCTGGTATCCAGTTTATCTTCTGAATACCCAAACCACCACTCCATTCCTCCTCCTTTATGTTCAACTGTCCTGTTAAGGGAAAACAATTAATAAAAAATTATTTTGTTAAAACTTGATTCAAAAGCTCTGAAAAATTAAAGCATGTCCTCAGAGCCAATTTACAATATGATTTAAGCTTCAGCTACAAAAAGTTTTAACAGCAAATTAATTTTAATGTATCCTATAGAAGAGAACTAAGGCAACCACCGCTTTAAGTACATCCACCATCAGTACTCATTTGCAGATCACCTGCACCACCTTCCATTTGCTCAGAAACAGAAGTTATGCATACATACAACGTTTTGCACTCTTAATTGGTTAGTTAGAAACCTGCTATCATAGCTAAAATTGTTTGCTTAAAGGGCTAATCTGTCAAAAGACTGGTTAGAGTTACATTCTCATGTGCTTCTGCAGAAGAGATGTGAAGCCCTACTATCTAGTCCCAACTTTGCTTTGCAGTGTGTTAATCATGGAAAAACATGTTATGCTTTTGTCTTCCCACCTGCAAAATGAGAGCAACTGTTCCATGCCTCATACCAGCATCATGATAATTAAGCACTTTACATCCCTAGAATGAAAAAAGCTTCTTGGTTTACCTGAAAATTATAGAACATGTTACATTTGTGTAATACCTCTCCTTTCTCCACTTTAAGAGCATGAAAAGAAGTGGGGGGTGAGATGTTTGTTATATGCTTTTTTGTTTTTGCTCTAACGAATACTGCCCCCTCTGTTTTCAGTAGAAACCTGAACTGTCCCCTTGCACAACACTGAAACCACTTTGTCAGGGAAGTACTGGCAATATTTCAGTTTCAAAAATATGAAAGTTTCAAACTGCATTCAGGAAGACTTATAAATTTAATAAAAAAAAGCACACACAAAAAAACACCAAACCGAAACAAACCACAAGAGCAGGACTCAGCATTTACCCAGATTTGAAATTCAGTCCAGATTTTTCAGTTGCCGTCCAAAAGGACAATAAAATTCCATCACAAAGGGACACATCTGTCAATTATGAAGTACAGTTTGAAGCAGAGCATATACATAAACAAGACAAAAAGCCCTCATACCTGTATCTCAAAAGAAGAACATAAACAAGCCAACAATACCTCAACAGCAGGTGTTTTAAGAGACAGGAAGACTGAGACACCTCCAAATCTGCACCTTAAATGAGACCTCAATAAATAAACTCCAGAGTAAAAGTTAGTGAATTGAAGGGTTCAAGAAATTAAACCATATGTTTAATGTTTCTCCTTTTAACTCACCATAAGGTACAGCTGGAGATGGATAAAACTGAAATGCAAAGTTATTAGAGAAGCTCAGCAAGTAGGAAGCTCACTTAGATGTTTCAAGGCCAGGGTGCAAGCCTTGCCCAAGGCTGAAGAATTTTTAAGTCTTCCCTTCAGTCTTAGTAATTGTTGTATGGAAAGAGGGAGTGGGGGCGCAAGGGGGCACACAACCCCAAGGTATGTTAGAATCAACTAGTAAAGACCAGGCATCCCTCACACCAAGTACAGATTAAAACTTCTAGAGACTCAAAGCACAGGAACTCAGGCACTTCATATCTAAAAAGGCTTCTCCTAGGAAATTCAGCTGCCTCATAATCTGCCGGAAGAGTACATGCAAGCAGTTCAACAGCTTTTGTTTTTTGATACTACGGCTGGAGAGGCCTAACAGGAAAAGTGCTCCCTGCTAATCTGTTACTCTGGAGTAAGGATCAACTAATTGGGTATGTCATCACCAGCCTTGGATGCAGCAGCCATGAGATGGTAGGAGTTCAGGGACAACCTCCTCAGAGTACAAGGACATTCCATCCCCTTGTGGAAGAAAACAAGCAGGAACAACAAGAGGACATCTCAATTCAGTGAGCAACATCTGACCATGCTCAGATATAAAAAAATCATGAGAGGCAAAAATAGACTGCCTATCAAGGCCTAGTAGTGAACTGTCACCCAAGCAAGCAGAGAAGAAATTAGGAAGACCAAGGCTGGAGCTAGTGAGGAATTTAAAGGGCAGTATGAAGGTATTCAACCGCATCAGCAAAACAAAGACAAGGATAACACAGGGCCACCACTGCACAGGGTGAGCTATGCTGTGACAAAGGGCATAGAAAAGCTAAAGGTCTTGACACCTTCTTTGCCTCAGGTTTTGAAGTCTTCCAACAAGACCTTTTCAGTCTCCCAGGTCTCCATGCCTAGTAGTGAACGTTTAGACGAAAGAGGTACTATCTAGTCAAGGGAGATCTAACCGTGATTACTTAAAGCTGGATTTGCAAGTCCATGAGACCGGATAGCTTGCATCCAGTGGTGCTGAAAATGGTAGATGATGCCATGATGAAGCTGTTTAGAGGAAGGGGTTCTCTGTGATGATCAGAAAAAGGGCAAGAACTGAAGGATCAGATTTTCCCAACACGCTGTGGAATCTCCGCCTCCAGAGCTCTTCAACAAATCAGGATGCATAGGGCTTGTCAGGACTCTACAGTTACCTCTGCTTTAAACTGGAGGTTGGACTAGATGACCTCCAAAGGTTCCCTCTTGCATACACACAAAGGCTTCCTAGACAAAGTACTTAAGCCATTTGTGTCAGACATTGTAGCAAGGTCTCTACAGTCTCCAAGATGATGTGGACATAACAATACTGAGTGGGGGGAAGAAATCAATTCAGCGGTAAGAAAAAGTTTAATGAAACTTTCAGAAAACAAGGATTCATAGAATTTCAAGATATCTCTACAGGTATACTCAAAAGGGTAGAAAACATTAGCTTTTAAGAGAAGCCAGCATGTTTATTTTCTGAAACATTTTAATATTTTTTGGTAAAATTTTAGAAAGGTTTGGTTTGTTTTTTTTTTTTTTTTAAATAGCTTCACCATCATCTGCAGGTAACAATCATCCTGAAATACAGTATTAATAAGACAGATTTAGGTTAATCCAAAACTAGGAAGAATACCTGGGAACTGGGTTATGAAGCTATCTGAACTGATTCTTGAACTTTTATCCACTAAACTGATTGGTCCCAGCAAGTTTCTGTTTCAGAGACTTTTGTGACCACTATGGCACAACAAGCAAATCAGGTACACTGAACATTTGAGAAGAGGAACACAGTAACTAAAAAAGCCTTTTTCTTTCAAAGGTTTTAAGTTCAACACAGCATTACCACCAGTTGTGTTTTACACTCCTTATTGAGTACTGATATGACAAGCCCAATTTTTTCCTACATTATTACTGTAGGAAGTTATTCTAAAACCAGAAAATTTAAGGAAGTATACTTCGTAGTTTGAAAAGTTTAGGGAGTAACTAGAACTTAGCAGTAACTAGAACTTACTTATTTCCACCCTAGTATATTTTATTGTCCTTGAGAAATTATTCAGCAGACACTGAGCAATATAATACTGCATACGTCATGCTACAACATTTATCCTTAACATTTTGTGGATAAAATGTAAGTTTAAATACTATTAGATTCAACATACCTGACCTTTACACAAGGCTTTAATGTGCTGTTTGTGCTGCCAAGTTTATAATATGATATATATACATGATAGCACAATCCTAAATTAAGTTCTAAAAATAGTGTAAGCAGTATACCGCACCTGCTACATTGTTTGAGAATTAAAAAAAGAGACTCTCATTCAAATGTTCTTTCAATTACACACAACTCTTCAACACCAGAAGATTGGTTTAGGGGGGTTCATTATTGTTTTGGGGTTTGTATTCAGTTTTGGCTGTTTTTTATTGGGGTGGTTTGTTTTTTAGTTTCACAGAATCATAAGTGGTTTGGGTTGGAAGGGACCTTTAAGATCATCTAGTTCCCACCCCCCTGCCATGGGCAGGGACACATGCCACTAGACCAGGTTGCTCAAAGCCTCATCCAGCCTGGCCTTGAACACCTCCAGGGATGGGGCATCCACAACTTCCCTGAGCAGCCTCTTCCAGTGTCTCACCACCCTCACAATAATTTTTTTTTTCCTAATATCTAATCTAAATCTACCCTCTTTCAGCTTAGAGCCATTACTACTTGTCCTGTCACTACATTCCCTATTAAAGAGTGCTTCCCCATCCTATAGGCCCCTTTTAGGAACTGGAAGGCTGCTCTAAGGTCTCCCTGGAGCCTTTTCTTCTCCAGAGTGAACAACACCAACTCTCTCAGCCTGTCCTTGTACAGGAGGTGCTCCAGCCCTCTGGTCAAGTTTTACCCTGCTTGTAGAAAGAGTTTTATAAATCTGGAGAGAAAAGCTTATTGCCATTACCAAGTTCCCATCCTCCTCCAAAAAAAAGTATTGGCAGAACCTTTATGTAAGGCACAATCATTCTGTTTGGGATTGGATTTTACAAGCAACAAGAAATACTCAGTCTTTGCTTAAGATTACCCTCCAAGTTTACAGACATAGTTAAGATTGACCTTTTCCAGTTTCAGGCTGGCCTGGTCAGGCATGTCTCCTGGATTCCAGATCCTGCTACCTAGGGATCACCAATGCCTGTCTGCACAAAGGCAATCAGAGTAGAATTAGCAACTCCTGATTGCCAAAAAGAGTTTGGAGCAACCAGTTAACATCGCCACACAACGTATTAGTACAGTCTAACAATACAGTGAGAAGGCATCCCATCACCATGTTGAAGTCCTGAAGTACAATACATTTAAGCATACCTAAACAAATAGCTTTTAGAGTTGCATTTTTTCCCCTACCAGAAGCCTAAAAATTTTTTTCCAGACCAAGCAAGTGTTAAGGTGCACTAACAACAAAGGCTTTTTTGAGTGGTTTGAGTGTTGAAGACTTATCCCACAATTCAAATACTAGAGGAAAACAGAAGCTCTTGATGTTCTACTTGGTTAAGCTTCACTGTTTACAAACTCATTTCAGACAGACAACCAGCAACTACAGCAAAATACAGTCAACAGGAACAGTGAAATGTTAAGTCACAGCTCCTGCTGCTGAATATCTGTGGTTTCTATTCACTCTCGTAGATGGAAGAAAGCTAACAAACAAGATGCATGAACAACCTGCTACAGACTGGTTTGAGCGTACAGGTTTGGGAAGTACACCTTAGCTACCAATAAGGAATGGAAAAGCCATGGTCTGTCCTTTCAGTGTCCTCCCTCCGTACTCCTCTTCGAGGAATTTGGGTATCTTGCCAACCAACTCAAAGCCAGGCAAAGGTAAGATTTAGCAAGCCAGAAAAGAAGGAGGGATTGAACAAGAACGGGAGCTGCAAAAACCAAAGGGATTAGAGATTAGCAGAGACCGCTCACTTACATCCCCACTTGATCAGGGTTATAGCCTAGCACACCTACCTATTTTACTGAGCTCTGCTTTACTGATTTGAAAAAGGAGGAAAGAGCCATTTGGCAAGACATTATCTTTACAGGTGCTGAAGAAAGTACCTTAAAGGCAATCCAGCAACATTAAAGTACACACTGGTATACTAAAAGTGACATCTTAATTGCTAGCACCAGTAACAGGAGGAACCCTTGGTTTCTTACACACTAAAACTTATGTATCAAACTCACCTTTCTAAAACACTAAAATAAGCCACTGTCTCCCAGTAAAGAAATTACATGATATGAAGTTCTGTACCCTTCTGCCCAGTGTAATTACATTTTAAAAATATGCATCTTATTCAACTGCATTATATGCTTTAAGGAGAACTTTGCTATTTTGATAATCAAAAGAAAAATGACGTTCACAGGTCAAGCACTTTTACTGAGTTACTACGCTTAGTATTTATTTAAATTAAATACTGCAAAGCTCTACACACAACTAGTTTGCCTCAAACCTAGCAAGACCTTCATAAAAGCTTGAGAATGCAGTTCTGTATAAGTTATTCACCCTCAGAAAACTTCTGTGATGTAGAGCTCATACCAAGCTTATGTGTCTATCTTAAATGCCAAAGACTGTCTCAAGAAAGGGTTGTCTTTGACACAGAAGTACAGTTTCTAATGCGAATACTTAATTTAACTAGCAATTTTTAATAACTAGTGATTTCCAAGCATATTTTAGAGATCTGCAAGTACTACATACTTTCAAGCAATATATGCCAACTCTTACGTGTATCTTTCAACAAATATGAAAAAGAGATTTACTAAGCACACAACTGTGACTGTGATCCTCAGCTTCATTTAACCACCCGTACGTAGTACAGAAAGTGCAAACACACTATAAAAGTTGTCAGGGAGAACCTAAGCTATTTAAAACTGAAGAGGACTCTGTGTTCAGCACGACACAGGGCAAACAAGATACTTAAGTCAGCAAGAATGAGCTTATGAAGCTCAGGTTAGAAAGTAAAACTTAATGAAACTAACCAAAACCCACAGCTACTTTGTTAATTTAGACAACCATAAATTCATTGGTTTATATTAATGATAAAGTATATACGTATTTTAGCATGTATTTTAATCCTGCTGTTACTGATGAACAATAAAGACTAATTATCTTTCCCCCATGTTATAACATAGTAGACATGTGCGAAGAGTTGCAAACACCAGATCTGCAGAACTCAGTAGCTGAACAAAATACACAATGCTGCTTGCCCAAAACTCTCTCAGCCTCCAACCACAACTTATAGGCTTCCAGAAACATCGGTTGTTTGCTTGGTTTTCTTCTTCTAGAAGTTTGTCCAAATAGTTTTTTGAACCCTGCTATAAAATTACACACCCCAGCACTACAAAGAGTTCCACAGCTTACTTCATCTTCTTAATCTTTATGTGTGGAAAAATAAAAATAAGAAAATACTTGTCCTGGGTTAAGCTGAGACAGAGTTAACTTTCTTCGTAATAGCTAGCAAGAGGCTGTGTTTTGGATTTGTGCTCAGAAGAAAGCTGATAAAAAGTGATGTTTATGCGTCTGCCAAGGTCCTTCAGCTTCTCTAGCTGTCTGCAAACAGGAGAAGCTGGGAGGGAGCACAGCCCCAGTTACTAGCCCAGGATTTGCTCTTAGGTTTGAGATTGAGACCCAAAGTGGCCAATAATCTATTCCATAACATACACATCCTGCCCAGTATATAGGTGAGGACCTTCCGGAAGATTGGCCCTTTTTGGTTCCGGGTCTCTTTTGCTCCGGGTCATCTCGCCTCTCAGGCAGTCGCTCTCCCAAGGCCTTTCCTGCCCCCCACCCCGGTCAGCTCTCGGTCTGGGACACTCAGACTGTTATCTCTGTTCCGAGAGTGCTGTTTCGGGACTCTCCCTGCTCCGGAATCATTAGCCAGGAACAGCCTGAGCCTTGGTCATCAGGGGCGGGGGGGGGGCAGTATCTCTGTGTATAACTCATTTGTATATAGTGTTATTTGCAATATTATTGCAGTTTAGTTATTAAATTGTTCTAATCTCAACCCATGAGTCCTTTTTTTCCCCTTTACCCCTTTAATTCTCTCCTCTATTCTTGGGGGGGCTTGGGGTGTGTGGGATTGAGTGAGCAGGTGTGTGGCTTGGCCACCAAACCCATCATAATACTTGAAATGTTTCACCTTCCAGTTTTACCATTAGGAAGAAATAGAAGCAATTGTGCATTTCTTAATTCTGTACTACTTCTGAAGTATCTTTCAGACACCTCCACCTTACACCAACCTCTTCAACACATACCTACTTACTCTATTTCAGACCAAGAGCTTTGATCTACTCTGAGATGCTGCATACCAAAACCATTTTATACTTTTGATTAGCATGATATTATGAGAAGGAACAATGACAAGGGATGAAAAGGGAAGAGAGAACAAACAGGAGAGAACAAACAGAAGAGTACAATATGCACAGTGGAAGCACACAATGGATTTTTATACTGGAAGCACTGTTTTCCTGCTATGAATTGAGAAATAGTAAACAAAGACTAGTCTTTTTGACTGTGCAACTGAGCATTAATCTCTAAAAATATTGAAAAACAACCTCAAGTTTACTACTACACAGGAATTCAGAACATATAATTTTGTATGCAACATTATGATTGTCCTGACTTCATTCTTTTTTGGTATATCTACCTGTACACTTATTTAACCCAAATATGGGTAGATGGTAGTAAGCCTGCCACTAAATTTTGTCCAAATGATCCAGAAATTCACCTCTGGGTTACAGTTTGACAGCCTACGGACCTCCTCCAACTTGCTGCAAAACTCATTGCAATCTAATTCTCTCCTTTTAGTGGCTTATTAACTGTGAGGTATGCAGGCACATGACCTAAGATCACTGAAACCACCGTTTCAGACATAGCGCCCAATTTCCTTAAGATGCACAAAATTATTTACTACATCCATGACATCCATCTATACAGGATGATGTCCCACTTTAACCTACCCTTCTTTGACCACTCACTAATTTACTTCTTCTGTACACCTTCCTGTGCATGGAAAAGCCTCAGTTGAGAGCAGAAGCACCACAGGTAAGCTCACACTGAAGTCATCACTTCAAGGCAAGCTTTGACCAAAAAGGCGAGCCCTCTTACTTAATTTTCTGGGTAGCAACAGGGACAACAGAAAAAGGGAACAAAACAGTACCTGGGAATACAAACCTAGCAGCTTCTCAGTTTAGAGATGACAGACACATTTTACTTCCAATATGGAAGTCAGATTTCAAAGCACTAGTTGCACAGGACAGAACAAAAGCTAAGTGCCATTCACCTATGTTCTGCTCATACAACAAAAGAATCTGTTTCCCTGTTTGAGGATAAGCTAACTCAGGTTTTCAGCATCCCCAAAACAGAAAATGGTATTTCAGGGCCATGTTAGTTATTACAATCAACTCAAATTTTCCTCCTTTTCCCTCTTTACATTTGAGGAGCATTTTTAGGCTCATGGAGAAGTCCAACTGAAGACTCAAGAGCTATCCCCAAGCTGAATGCTAACCTCACAGTTTCATGCTGAAAGACACACAGTTCTGTTTCACAAAGCACCCTAGCATGTGCAATTTTGTTTAAAGACTCATTCCATTTGAAACTTGGAGAAGTATCTTTTCACATACTAGCAGGATAAAAAAAATTACTACTTTTAGTGTGTTCAAAACACACACACAAAAAAAAAGTCGAAGCATTTTACCCCAGCCACAATGTAATATATCACAGTCTGTATTCCACCCCCCCAGTGTTCTAAGTTACCATTTTATCTTCTTTGAAACTCTGAAGACTTAATTTCTGGCAATTAGTTCTGCTAACTCACCATGCTAAAATTTGCAAAGCTGACAAGGTACCAAGACAATTTGTTAATTTGGGGGAGGTAGCATCTCCCTTATTTCAGTTAAGGTCCTTCTGCTACAAGTCAGATCTTTGAAAAGTCAGTAACCTTTAGAAGTCTG
The DNA here is from genome assembly GCF_000699245.1 of Pterocles gutturalis. Lineage (NCBI taxonomy): Eukaryota > Metazoa > Chordata > Aves > Pterocliformes > Pteroclidae > Pterocles > Pterocles gutturalis. The sequence continues at coordinate 19,383 of NW_010126911.1, read as the reverse complement.
ACAGACACGCTGTTTAGAAATCCTTTGTTTCCTACATTTCATGAAAATCCTCCTTTGTGTACTCTGCCTTTCTCCAAACTTACAGTCATATAGAAAGTGACCAACATAAGTCTTTAGAAGTATAGCTCTTATTTCCAGGAACAGAGATAAAACTTATACCTTACTAGTGGATATTCTGACCCTACAGGGCTACTCACAGGCAAGGAAAGTCTATCTAATGATCAGTGTCTAGAATAGCTTAGAATAAATAAATAAAAGTTTTCTAAGCACAATTATGGGCATTAATGATACAAAAAAAAAAAAAAAGCTGCACATGAAGCACACTCCTCTACTTTAGTATCTCAAAGAATAAACTCCCATCTGTTTATTGACTACCTGCATGAGGTTCTGCTCATTTTAGGATTATCTGATATACTGCCTATCTACCACTGTGCACTTGCTCCTCTACTACCAACAGACATTCAAAATACAAACTGCTCCTGGCACCTTTGAACAGCCGCTGTCCATGACTTGGAGCTAGACCTGGTCCCCGACCAAATCAGTCTGCAGTATCTTCCTGTGGCTGCTGAAAAACATGACACATGCTACTGGGAGATCCATAGGGGACACATGTTAGAAGAGCAAATGAACACAGAGGACAGAGAGCAAAACCTACACACATGTATTTAGACCTCACGCATACGAAGTTCTAACTAAGAGGGTATACAGGTCTTCTGGAAAAAGAACAGCAAGGACTTTCTCTAAAGCTATGCTTCCATGGATCTCAAGCAACACTAATACCAGAAATTATTCATAACATACTTTAATATTTTCAATAGTGTTCAACGTTGTTTATAACAGTGACAAAGCTCCAATGTATGAGACACTTCATGCTTGTTTCCCTGTTATCTTGCTGCAATTGAACTGGCAGGTAAGTATTTAAGGTAATGAAACACCTAATAATGAGAAAACTGAGTAATTGTCTCACCAGTCCTCCATCATATTTTTATACGGACACATCCAGTTTCTTTTTTTTTTTTTTTATTCTAAATCTGAACTCTTTTCCTTGCTATTTGACATTTTGATTTTCAAGGCAGATTTCAAATTCTTTTCTTCATTGGGATGCATAGATATTCTAAATGGAAGCAAATTAAAACTGAACATTGCCCACATTTTGTAAAAAAGCAGAAATAAATACACAATAATTTATGCATTCTTCTGTACATTAATAAAACAAGTTTCCACAAATTAGAAAGAAATTCCTGTGTCTAGACAGGGCACAAAGTTTAAAATTCATTACAAGAATTAAAAAAAAAAAATGCAGTAGCAATATCAAACTCATTGTCCTAAGTTAAGAAACAGGTCTTACAACCAAGTATACAAGGTTAGCCAGACTCACCTTCCCTCATTGATTTTTGCTTTGTCTCCTTGACATGAGAAGTTCTCAATGTAACCTAGACTGCAGTTGATTCGTGTCCAGTCGGGCTCGCACACAGCGAGGAAGTGAGGACGCAGTCTACCTATGGAGTACTTGGCAATGTCTGTCAATGACTGGCTAGCAGCTGCTCCAAAAAGGAAGGTCCCAATGGCTTTGTAAATAGTGGCTATGTAGTTATTTCTGACAAATGAATTCGAGTGCAAAGTATTATAAAAGACAGAGAGAGCCTCTCCTAGGATTATCTGAAAGAGAAATAAGGACAACCATTACACATAATTGCTTAAAAAGAAAGCTATTATTCTATTGTTAATATTCAGACATGTAGTTTCAGAAATTATTTTTTAATAAACATTAAGCTGCAAATTTAAGTTCTCCAAGAGTCAGCAGTAACCATGTCCACACTTTAAACATGTTTATGTAGAAGAAAACAGAAAACTTTTACCTTACCCTGCTTCTTGTTGAACTTATTATTGACTTTCAGAATATTTATTAAAACAAAGCCTTCTCAGAGAAACATTTATCCATATTACTTGGCATGGTCCATGATTAGAAACACTTTCTCCGGTATTACATTTTATTCTACATTGAGTCTTCTTCAGCTAAACTTCTACTGAGCAAGTTTTTTTTTATTTCATCATTAAGTTGTTGTTTTTTTTGTGCAGCCAAAGGGTCTAGATTTCATTTCCAGATGTAAAAGGCTAGTTATTTCAACAAATAAATTTCCTGTTCTTCAGGAATATTAAATCTTCAGGGCAAAAAAAAAACTGAGAGTAGAGAAAGACAGGTATTACAGAGGTCTTTCCAAGGATTTTTCAAGGTACATGCATCAAGCGTGCATCAAGTGTTGACAGCAAAGCAGATTTAATTTTGTTTTCCCGCAATTTTATTTTTTTCAGAAAGTAAATTTTTCCTTAAACCAAGTACACCTTCACCTCAGACAGGATGGATATGAACCAGATGGTCCCATTTTGTACAGAATGGCTCGACTCATACAGATGATCAGGTGGGGGGGGGGCTGTATGCTTATATGTAAAGTAATCTTTAAAAATCCTGTAAAGATTAGATGATGGCTCTGTCTGTCACTTAAGAGCAACACGTCCGGGATCCCAGCAAAGCAGAGCTTTGGTGAATGAAGCTATTATTGGACATTCTGACACCTGGGCAGACAAAGTAGCTGTCAGCAGCTTTGCATAAAGGCAAAGAGACAATCCCATCAAATATGTGACCCTTAAGTTTTATACTCTGCACCATACTGACACATGGACTGAAGCAGGGAAACATCAGAACATGAACTAAAGCTGAGAAAGTTTTCAGTAAAATAGATGTTGGTAAATGCTTATTTACCTATCCCAGAGAGTCACCTCTTAATGAAGATGGTTGAGCAGAAATATCACAACGATGACTAGTAAATAATTAATCCTTTTTTTAAAGAACACTGCTGCAAAACCTGCAAGCAGGTCACTTATCTCAGTTGAGGTGACAAAAAAATTAGCTGATGTCAATGCAACTACATCACTGAATGCAGACATCAGTATTCATCTTTAATGATCTGACTGAGCAGTCAGTAAAGGACACCAACATTTGCTTTTGCCATCTGGCTTCAAAGCAATCTTGACAGAAAAGCTCAATTTCATAAGTACAAGATGGTCCCTGGTCTTGTAACTTTGCTAGCCAGATCTTCACACAGGCTCATACGGAGATGGGATAAATTCAAAGGAAATACGTCCATTAAAAAATACAATATTCACTGATGCCTTTTCTGAGTTGGGAAGTCCCTGAGCTGCAAATGGCTGGTAGCAAAGTACTGAGGGCAAAAGAACAATCTTCACTTGGTCTATTCTTCTGTTCTTCCTCACTCCTCTGTTTTAACTGCTGCTAGAAATGCAGCAACAAGGTAGATGGACTTCAGTCGGGACCAAGTACTGCTGATCTTAGTCAATACTGACTACCAACAGTAGTAACAGGGTGAAAAAAGTAGTCTTATCTTAAAAGGCAGGATCTTTTAGCATAAGACACTTGCCAGTTACTAGAACAGACAGAAACCAAAAAAGTTTTATCTGCTCCAGAAGCATTTCTGCAAGTTTTTGAAGCAGCTTTTCCGAGAAAAGGAAAACTAGTTTTGATTCCCAGCCCCACATTTCTACAGTTATGAAAAAAAAATTCCACCCGAGAGCAAACATAAGCTACAAGTTGACACTTGTGTTGGAACCTGGATAAAAATCCATGCAGTCCTCATGCAAGAGTTAGATTGCAATAATGTCCCTCCTGATTTTAATCCATTAGCCCAGAGGAACAGCTGCCCAATCCTGAGGTTTACATTTAGCTGCTCCTTTTCCTGCTTTGATTCCTAAAATATACTTGGGTAAATATTTATACACCTAAAAAAAAAATCTTATTTAGCATAGAAGAGTTTTAACTCTGATGAGCTTGGATGCCACCGAACAGAGCCATGAGTGGAGTCAGAAGCTTTGTAGCACATCTGGACAGGTATCTTGAAGCCCCTGTAGAAGGGCCATTGTTGTAACTGAAGCACAGTCCCATGAAACTTAGGACACAAAATGGTTAAGTGATGAGGTCCAGCTCTCCACTCTGCCCATGCTCTCACCACTTCTTGTCCCAGCACTGATATTCTGTTCTTCTAGGAGCCATTTCACTCAGCCTAGCTCAAAGAGAGATGCTGTTTTCTGCCAGGTTAAGGAATTTAGTCACTAGCTTATCCTGGTTCAGACAATCCACCAGACGTGGCAAAATACAGGACAATAGTGGGACCTCACCTTTCATCCACAGTAAGCTATTAGGTGAGCTCAACTAACAGCCCGTAATTAAATCTTAAGGACACAGAGTCACTATATGCTTGAGGCAGTTCAAATGAGCTAGGAGCTGTGGTCAAAGAAGGAGATCCCAAACTAGCAGTCGCAGAGGCAATCTCTAAAGCTCACTGATCTGGTGTGCAGGAGGGAAGGAGAACAGCACCCCATTTTCAGCCAGGTTAGGTGCAGCATGAAAACAAGTTTGAGCATTGACTCAAACACAAATGGGCCCACTGTTTTATCCTGACCTTTGGGAAAACATCCATGGAAAAACTCCCTGGCTACCTATTCTTTTTATTCTAGTTATGCTTTTGATAAGTGCTGATTGGAAGGCATAATATTTTTCTATTGAAGAACTCAGTACCTGTTGTTACACTTCCACACACGGAAGTATTTCCAATTACTCTGTGGCAGATAAAAATGCTGACTTAATACATCATGCAAACTCATATTCTGAAACTGGCAGCTCCCAAAATAGAAAAGCATGAGACAGCCATTTAAAATACATTAGTGTTATTCTTAACCAGTATAGTAAGGGAAGAGGTTTTTGATCTCTCTCAAACTATACAATTAAGCCACCTATAAAACAAAATATCCCACCATAGTTCTAAGGTATTCTTTTTCTGTTCTATAATTCTAGTTGTTTGATCTCAATTAAAGAAAACCTTTTAGTTATTCTTGCCAGAACACCATTTCTACTGCTGTAGCACCTGGTCTAAGGACATTATTTTAAAGTTGAGAAATCTTAGAATACAGTTAGAGAAGTCTGTATTAACAGATTGCCCCTCCTCCCTTTTCCCCACCCCCAATGAAATCAAATGCAATGAAGAAAAGTTTAAACTTACAACAATTATACTGAAAGGAATAATTAATCCTGCTAATAACTTATAAGAAATGGTGTCCTCTTTGTATGGATACTGGATGGATTCATCACTACAGAAACCTCCTCTCTGGAAGGGGATACGTCCTGAATTGAGAATTGCAAAAGGCCAGCCAGCTAGCAAAAAGGAATAAAAAATACATTACAAAAGCAACACAGACTCTGGCAATGATTATAACCCCGCATTTCCAAAGAGAAGTGCATAAAGAGGAATGGGCATGCAGCAAGTTAGAAGGTTATGCACTTCCTTTGTCCAGTGACTACTGCCTTGCTGCAGCTCGCAGGAAGGATTGTTGAATGAAGGTGAGCAGGACAGGATTCCTCACACCTTTGCATCTATGGCACATCAAGCATGGAAGCATGCTGAAACCATGATTGAGTACACAGCTCAGTGACAACCACTGAGTTGCTCAATATGCTGCTACTGCCATAATTATCAACCATTCCTTTATATTCCAGTGAGAAATAGATGCCCCTTTATACCTTCTCTGGACAGCTTTACAAGTCAGAAGAGCATAAATTGCATCACAAGAAAGCAGAAAAGGGGTGCTTCTCAGGGAGTGCAAGTGCAGAGAGAGTTTTCAGGAAGAGACATGGAAAATAGGAAGAATAACACAGGCATGTGATCCCCTCACTTCTACACACACTGGATAGTTCCCTGGAACAATGTAGTCACTGCATAAGCCCTACAATCTCAGGGCATGAAGATTTTATTCCCCTCTCTTCCACAAAAGAGGAAGCCTTTGGCTCATCCTAAACTCAACAGAACATAAGATTAAGTCACACAATGCTTCCTGCTATTGCATGTCAAGAGACCTGCAACACTAACCAAAACTAGTAATTTGAACAGCAAAGTTTAAAAAAAAGCTCGAAATATGATACAAATTACTACAAATTAATAGAGTCACATTTTTAAACACATCCTCCATCCTTGACACACATACAGTATCTGCATAATCTGTTTTTGTACAGCGAGGAATACGCTCAGAAAGAAATAGCTGTATGGAAGGAAGTGGGGTACTACCAAGAATGTTAAACAAACAAAAAAAAAAACAATAAATGATCTTCTTTACCTTAGGTATATACAGCCCAGTGGCATTAAATGGCTTAAAAACACTTGATTTTGTGCTCAAAATTCACCTATATTGCACATAAAGTGCATACCACTTTAGAAAACAAAAATTATCTGGGGGCAGATGCTTCTAATCTACCAGTAAGTGATCAGAAGGATTAAAACCAGCCTCCTTGCTTCCTTCCTGCCAGAGAAGGGTTCTCTCCTCAGGACATCTGTGTCAAGGCAGAACCCACCTCTTCCTTTCCATATACACAGCTACCCCCAAGTGAGCGTGTA
>NW_010126911.1:0-12906 GCF_000699245.1 Pterocles gutturalis | reverse complement strand
GAGTAAGAGAGAAAGAAAGAACAAAAAAAGATACCAAACAAGCAGTAAGAAAACTCTTAGGGAAGAGAAGAGAAACACTAAATTACAAAGTCAGGATTTACAAGAAGGAAAAAATAAAGAAAAAGACCTATGATTCTTTTCAATCCTCTTAGCCCTTTAGCCTCCATCCATTAATTCCTCCAGACGAAGCCTGACCCTTGGGCTTATCACGAATGAGACATACTGTGGTTTCACCAATGATTTGCTATGGATTTTGTTCTTCACACCACAAAGTGACTGCTTAAAAAACAGTCCCAGAAGAAAAAATAACAAACTAATGGCTCCTAAGGCAAAAATTTCCGTGACCTCTGACGAATGACACACAGCTTTGTTCCACAACCAAGTAGTTATGGGCTTATCAGAGTGCCCATGCATCGCAACAAAGCCCATTGCAAAGAATGGGGTATCTTCTGTACTGTTATGGTTATAAAATCAATAATATGCAAAATCTCTCTCCCCTCTGAAAGTGGCAGGAAAAAAAAAACACTGTTGTTGTGAAGAGGGGTTGTTTCCAATTCCATGCCAGCAGGACTACAACTACCCCAACTCTGGAAGCTGTCCAAGCACACCAACAAAGCAGAAGGAGGACAGCAGGATGGGCTAAGAGCCAAACCAGTGCCTCACCAGAACACTGAACCATTCAGACACCAGCCAGCACAGACCCCTAGAAGTGGACTCTGCAGAACAGTGCAAAAACAGCCTTTCCTCCCAGGAAGAAAATCCCTCTCCCTTTCTAACAGTGAAAAACACTGCAGCCCAGACCTCATTTCTGCCCTCCCCTTATGTTGGTATTGTGACAGCATATCACGATATATCATCAGTTGTTCAGTATTTACCCAACTCATGCAAGGGAGGAGGCAGAAGCAGTGCGCAGTCACGGTGAGAGAACGACTTGTCAACGTAATGCCGTGGTGTGTTTCCAAGACCATTTATTCTATAAAGTACATATGGAATGAAAACTTCATCCTTTGCCCTGCACACATACTAGCACCAAGATTCAAGACTGTATATTTGAGAAAAGTGTGTTTTTCAGATCTCCAGAACTGGAGAATGAGGCACACACATTTAAGAGTCTCTTATTTAGTTCTTTAGACAAGGTAGCTTTAATCATCACAGTAAAGCGGCTGCTCACAAATTTAAGTTCAGCCTAGAAAAACCTATCACAGCTTCAGCACACTGCCACAAATACTTGCAATCACAGTTATGTGGTGTCACTGACACCATGTCACCAGGCATCATCCTTTACAAAGGCCTGCTCTATGAATAATGGCATCATGGTAGCTTACTCCTCATTTCCTCCTATCTACACCTGAATGTTTCAGCTTCTCAAGGTGGGAGATAATTTTCAGAGTGCTGGGGTTATTCAGGTGGTTTGGGGTTTAGTTTTTTGTTTGGGTTTTTTATGTAATTACCTGTTGCTAAATCAGAAACGGAAAGCAATGGTATGTGAATCATGGGAATTAAGTCCCTCAGGCAGTGACAGGCTGTGCTTTTCCATGCAAAGAGAAGCTGCTTGAAGTGTGTGATCACCCTTCAGCAATATTGAGATTATGATTTAATTATAATCAATCTGTAATTGCTTGCAGCACCTTGCTATATCAAGATCATGTAAACAAAATACCAAACAACTCAAAGTTTGTTTTTGTTTTGCTTTTTAAGCACCTAAGAACCAACTAAATTATTAAAATGCCTTCTCTTTCATAATTTCTTTCCACCTCTTACTCTATCTGAAATCAACCCCACTTTGCTCATTAAGAAATAATTTCCTGAAGTCAAACAGCAAAATTTAGGTAAGACAGTATGATTCTTAGGAGTTCTAGGTATCTACCTAGTTTGAAGTAACAATTAATTGGAAGAGCTAGGCTTTGAAATACAATACTGCTAAAAAAGTTTACATAGTAAACTCCCTGAAGTGTTTCTTCAGTTTCCCCCAACTGTATAACAGATTTTAAAAGTAATTCCACCAGTCTTTTCTTGTCTTACTGCTGTTCTCAGCACCATTCAATGCTAGAAGAAGATGTGCTCCATGAAAGCTTGAGATAAAAGTTTTAATATCTAAAAAACAGATTACACTAAAATTGATCAGATTGACTCCACACTGTTAAACTGAAAACTGGAAGTCACAGAACTACAACACTTGTAATTTACTTTTCACTCAATCCAAGGCAGTTATTAGCCTGAAAAAAACACTCCAGTACTGGCTTCCGCTGTCTTTTTGGCTAAATTACTCAGCAATGTCAATACCTATTCCCTCAGAACATGCTCCATACAGCAGGTTTAACTTAGTTTTTTCAAACACGCGTGGATTGGCTTCACCATTAACTGTGGGGGGGAAGTAGAAGTCAAACCCAGAAGGGCAGCAACTCCTACTGTTTCTGGCAAGTGAAGCCATTAAGAAAAACTCACAATACTTAGGGGGCTTGATCTGTTTTAAATCAATCAGCAAAGTTTAGTTTTTTGGGATTTTAAGTTTGTTTTTCAAAAACAAACTAAATTTACAAAATCAAATCCAAGTTATTTCAAACATATAACTTAAGTACTTTCTGCAGTGCAAGTCTCTCGCCCTCAAAGACAATGCAGGGACAGGGAAAAACACAGTTTGTCTTTTTCATTAGTACAAGCAGGACAAGCAAACAGAAGAACTGGCATAAGTGAATAAAGATGAAAAGGCTCTTACTAGACTAAGTACAACAGTAGGGTTTTCCCTGTATTTGTGACAGACATTACTTTTTCACCCTGAGAGATACCATAATTTCAGGAGACAGGAGTAAGTTTTTGCATCACAGTAGCAATTTCCTAAGTATGAAACCTGCCGGCACAGGAGGACTGGATATGACTGAAGATACCAGATTCCATTTGTCTTCATAATGGTACCACTACCATTAGCGTTAAGGTCTTTAACTTCCCAGATACAACTCAAGAACAAATTTTAATGGTGGTATAGGAGGCAATGCACTTCTTTGCCAGAAGATCTATCCACATGAAAGTCTAAAGCAGTGTCTCAAGGAAAAGGAACAAAGATTCAGCAGCAGATCACTGGAGAGAAAAAAATCCTCCTCATCTGGCATGGTCATGTGTTGCCACAGTAAGTTAAAAGAACAGCCCTGCTTTTTCTACAAATATCCATCTTCCTCCTAAGCAAGCTACAATATCCAAGGGCAAAGTTTGGCACATTAAAAAGGAGGATTAGTAAAAATTACTTGGGCTCAGCTTTACATAAAAGTAGAAAAAAATGGGGAGGTTTTTTTTCAAGTACTCCTTTTAAGGAAGGAATGGAGATGGCAGAGGGTTAAAGGCTCTCTACTGAATACTTCCCATGTGACAATACCAAAAAGCATCCCTGATGTATACTTCATTTTCCAAGTCAATTGCAACACAGTGAAGAAACTGCCTAAAGCAAAGATGACAACAGGTATGCTAACAGGAATTATAAGGTTGGGAAGAGGTTACCAGTAATCTCAAGGATGAAGCCAGCAAGTTAGTGTTATGCAGTGCACATTCCAACATCATTAATGAATAACTAGTAGATGCACTGCTGACAGAGCTGGCAGTTCTTTGATACAGTGGAAGATCAAGGTCAGCCAGCTTTGCCTGCAAAACAACTCTTAAAAACCAAAGCAAGAGAACAGATGGAATTTGTGCAGTAATGAGTTCAGTCATGCACTTGGAGGTTAAACAACTGATGAACTGGGAGCTCATCAGTTCAAAATATGAGCGGAAAATAATTTCTGCTTTTTATGGTTCTTATACGTCAACATACTAGTGCGGACGTTAGAGAAGACTTTCCAAAGGCATTAACACCTTTAGTCTCCTGAAAAGAATTTATTCTGAAACTGCATCAATCAGAATTTGCAAACATTTGGTTTCAATTCATCTGTCTTATATTAAGTCAGAGAAGGACTGATAAGGCACATTCCTCATTATCTCAAAATCTAAAAAAGTTGAGTTTTGTAGTTTAGCAGAAGGTTAAGGGGTGTAAATTAGCTCATTGCACAGGCAGTAGATATCAGAAAAGAAAAAAAAGCAATACTGATCCAACAACAACCAAGATTTAAATAGCCATAAGCACAGGTGGGAATTAAAGATATTAATAGCGAGTTCTGTCACTCAAAAAATACAGATGAGTTCTGGCCTTTTAAAGTTTGATAGCATGAAGGTGCACTGGGCATCGGTGTCCCCTAAAGCCTTATAATCCTGGGGGTCAGACGTACCAGGCCATCAAAACCACACAGCCCATCAGACTCGGTTGTCCCTTTCCTCCACCCGGCTGGAGGCAGGACCCCTCAAATGCTGGTCATAGTATTAATTACTGATTAATGGGTTCATGTGGTGATAACAGGAGCATAGGTCTCAGTCTCATTTTGGTTACTCACCCATTATGAATACGAATCAGTTGTTCTTCTCATAAGAGTGGGAGTAAAGTCAACCACTCTGAAAGCTGGTTTTGCCGTAAAATTAAGTAAGGTCGAGAGGCCTCTGAAACAGCCTTTCAGAGTACAGAGGCAGAAACACCAGGCAGCTCAACTGATAAAACTAAATGTTATTAAACAATTAAAGCACACTTGTCCAATAGTTTGACTCATACAGACTCTTGGATTAGATTTCCTCACAAGCTGAAGTTATTTCTGACTGATTATGTTGGGGTTTTTCCCATAAATATCCTGTATAACAGAGGTCTATTTCTTTTCAAGTTTCTCATCTTGATTAGGTTTCTTCACTGTTACCAGGCATGAAGTTGATCTCTCCTAAGAACTAAAATCTGATCATTACAACCCCGACGAAAAGAGAGAACACCACATTACACACTGCCCTTGAGTTGTCCTTCCCACGCTCCTCGGGAAGGACATCACTTGACATTTATCCACGCTGCATTTCACCAGCCACATTACTGCCCTCTTTTGCTCCAAGTACCCTACTTTGCTGCCTCACTGCACACACTTCCTCCAGGGCATGCGTGACTACACGGAACAGGGCAGACTCCGGCAGAGCTCTACTTGGTACCTTCCTCCCTGGGGAAAGCCAAGGAGCACGTACTCCTCCAGTCCACTTCTCACATTTCACTGAATTTTACATTTATCGATTCTTTATCTAAACCGATGACTATTTAGTGTTTTAAGATTTTTCAAGTAATCACTTGAATGTACAGATTTAAACAATGAAAAAAAAAAAGTAAATGCTGCCTTTAGCCGGAGTACTCCATTCTCCTGATGTATTAAAGGGATTAGGAAGAGAATAGATGCAATTGACACCAGGAAGCAGTGGATAAGTTTCAGACAAAATAGCTTTAAACATCCGTGCTTAAGCAGGGGGTAGCAAATCTTTCTCCACAGTTTAGAAACAAAACAAATTTAAAATATTTTGCTGTCTTTTCTCCCAGCACTTCAAGAAAAGCCACCACCACTTCTATCCTGTTATCTAGTGCCGACTTCATTAGTGCAGCTTTAAACCAGAAGTGACATGTAGCCTTCTTATTAAAAAGCATAAGTAGTATTTTTGAGGTTTTAAGTCCCCTTTACACCACAAATTAAGATAGAAAGCACAAGTTCACATTTCCCATTATATGTTCTGAAGATTTCACTACTAATGACATCAGTGAAAACTTCCATAGCATTCATTTGTACAACACTAGAAACCCTGCCTGGAAAAACACATATTTTGTGAAAGCTTGGTTAAAACTTTTGAGTTGAATGTTACTCCACATAACTGCTCACACTCTGTGAGGGTTGTTACACTATCATACAGCTCCTTCGTGATTAAATTAGACGTTGGCTTCTCCTCACTACCAGAATAACACTACCTTCCATTTCTTAAAAGGAGCTTCAGAGTTCAGGAGAGCACCTAGCAAGCAATATGCTTAAACTGTCACTCCACAGTTCACCAAGATCAACTGCTGCATTTTGCCATTCAGCTTTCTCCAGAAAAGACGGGTAAAAAAACCCCATCTCTCTGCATGAGCATTTTACTGCTCAAGGTAGAACAGAAAGAGGTACAATGGGGTGAGCCAGAGGAAGGGAAACAGAAGAGGCAGCACAAAAAGGAACTCTCCTCTTCTTTCACTTACTTTCCCCATTGCCCAGCTCTGGTTTCTGGTGCAGTCCCTTCCCTTTTTCACCAGCCTTTTGAGTCTCTGGTGTTAAGTCCTGGACATCAACAGCAAGTTATTAGCAACTAGGTATGAGACTCGAGGCAATGAAAAATCTATGCTACACACTGGGGTTTATTTTGCTTAAATTCAAAGACTTTAAATATTTAAAGTTGCAACTCCCTTCTCCCTACATTTCTCCCTATTCCATTTTACCCTTTCATATACTGTACTAAGCAATACCTTCAAAAACAACTCCAAACCACTGTGACCACTTGGCCTTCTCACAGGTATGACCAAGCTTCACTCAGCATTTTAGAAGCCCTGGTCTGGAGCTCCTTCCACTGCCAGGCTGACAAGTGTTTTACTCCATTTCATACACTGTGTTCCTTCTTCATCATTGTATTAACAAACATACCTGAAGGACTGAGAAAAGTACAATATCAAGTCCACAGACTTAAGAAGCAAGCAGCTGCAATTTATTTAGTTAAAATGAACTGCATCTATAAGAGTGATTTGTACAAGTATCAAACTGGAGGCAGTGCTCCTCAGATCTTTCCTCACCTGATTTCAAGCCCACCAGAACACCCTCACCATGGACAGGGCAGAAGTGGGGCCAAAGCTGGATTCAGAAGATGCCATTTCTCAGCCTGTCGCCAACAGCACTGATCTCAACCAGGAATTACTCATCAATTCAACCAAAGTGCATCACCCTGCACATTAACCCTTCACATAGAATAAACATGTGTTGTTATTAGTATGCTGGTTTTAAACAGAGTTTGAACAAACACAAATTAGTAGTTTACTCCTCAGAATAAGCTTGGGTTCAGAGATGATACTCATCTGTGGTAGTACAAAATGAACAGTTAGTATCAAGTAGAACTCATGCCAGCTTATGAAGTTCAACAGCACTGCCCAGAAAGATTTACAGTGCCATGAATATAAAAAAAAAAAAAAATAAAACATTACTCTCCTTTTCAGAGTTTACCAGATACGAGGCAAAGTCTTCTTCAGTGCATAATTCTGGTCATTAATACATGACCAGAAACCTCAAAGTTAAAGGATGCTGAAGTCCACTTTAGTGTCAAACAGCAAGTTTAATTTCAATTAGTTGCACAACTATCAGTGAGCCATAAAGCTTTGACACCTCTGCAAAAAAGTACACATCTACCAATCTAACAGTCTTCAACAGGCTTCAATACAGTCCCCTGCTTTATCAGTCTCTACCACAGCAGTAGCTACATTTGTCCCTCCAGAAACATATGAATTAGCCAGTAAGTGCTTATGTTGTTAACCAAAGAGGTGCTTTCAGTACAAGTTCCCCTGCTAAATGTAGTGCATAAAAGACTAGTTTATTTTGGCAGAAAATTAGTCAGTATGTTGCCTCCAAAGTATGATTGTGCTAATCTGTAGGAAGGAAAAGTTACAGTCAGAACATTGACACACATGGCAGGAAACATTTCCAAAAACATTAAGCCCAAGGCCTAATAGGTCAAAGCTGGCACAGGAGCAAGGCTACGCAGGTCCCTTTTGGGAAGGCATCATGATCCTGAAGACATTAGCCTCTGCCAAATCAAACTAGGAATGTTCTGATTTTGTTTTCTGAAGTAGAAGACAATTTAACCTGACCACCTAAATGTCCTCTGGATGTGCTCAAGGTGGAGAAATTAAGTCCTACAGGCCCATAACATTCCTTTTTCTCAAAGAAGTCCCGAACAGCAGAGCTCACGCTAGAAAGTGACTTACTCAAAAATTTGTTTACTACTGAACACCTCTCCTGCCAGGAACATCAGCATTTGAAGTACCTGTTTTAGAAGCCAAAGTTGTGGTGAAATACTCTGTTTCCCAGAAACGCGGTGTGGCACTTTGGCCGAGTTAGAAGAACTGAACTCATGTCCTGTCACAAATCAGTCCATGATACAGGAACTCACCAGTGCTTGTGTCCCTTCAGTTCCTGAACAGAGCAGCCAAGGCAAAGCTTTGGTAGGGAACTACAGAAACCCTGCTCAGAACCTACCTAGCACAGGAGCAGACAAAACTCAGCAGCTATTTATTGAGTTGCTATGTTCTTCTGCTCCTTTGTCGAGAAGAATGCTTCAGAGAGGCCTCCTATGCTCTGTGCTTCTCCTTACCCCAGTTGCACCTACCGTTAGATCTTAAGAGAAGCTGTATGAGCGTCACTGAAGGCAGCAGTTGTTAGAAGCAAGATGACTGGAGAAAGAGAAGATTGATTCGGAGCTGAAGTCACCAGAAAAGACCAACTGAATAACACATACAAATAGGCATGGTTGGACCTCACTGCAAGAGAAAGTCACTGACAGTAACTTGTGATTTATACTTGGAAGAGCTGATCTCATGCAGACAGCTAAAGACCAAAAATGCCAGACCAAGTACATCTCAAGAGATTAATTTCAAAATATTCCTAGAGGTGCCATCCATACACACTACCCCTTAACAAGTCATGGCTTTCACACTATTGAGAACTACTTTCTAAACATCTCTAAAAAGACTTGGCAAGGTAGAATTATCAAAAAGATCTTCTGCGGTTCTTGAAACGTCAGTCATCATGCAGGTATGCTGCTCCAGACACTAACCCTGACATCTTAAGAGTTTCATTTTTCCAGAGCACTGACAAGGCTTGTTTTGACCTTAGGTCTCCAAAAATTCTAATACAAAAATAGTGCTTTCCACACAGACACAGAAACCAGTTTGGGAAATTGAGAAGTATCATACTGTGAAGTAGCACTTGGAAAAGAATAAACATGAGTTTCTTTCCCAGACATTTTATTTCCTGATAAAAGGTGGCAATAGGAAAAGAAAGAGTTCAGAGCTATAAATGGAACTGTGAAATTTAGGAGCAGCCTTTTTCTTTCTTTTTTAAAGAAGATCCCTGAGAGTTTCTTACATGTCTTGCAAATCTTCAAAAAATGTTCTGAAGACAAATCTACGTTGAGGCAGCCTAGGCTCTTTTATGCACAAAGAGACTTCTTAACAATGAAATATCTACACCTTAATGCATTACTGCAGGTTTTGGGGTTTTTTTCCTTTGAAGTTGTTTTATACTCCACTATGGGCCTACCCCAACAACTGAACCAGACGAGACCTTTTATTATCATAGAGCAAGGTGTTCAGGCCATTTCTTACTGCAGTCTGAACACAAGCAAGCTGTTAGTGCAGCAAGAGACACATTGCATAATAATATTATGAGCATTTCTGTTTAGACTGCATCAGGCTTTAGGGACTGAGAACTAAATAACTGGATCAGCAATGCCTACGTTGTTGAAGGCTATGTGGAAAGGCTGCAACCACTCTACTGCTACTCAATTACTCACTTGTTTTTCCCCTCTACATTGCAGATATGATTCCTTTTGCTTCCCTTAGCTTCCTATGACAAGTTCTTCCATTTTGTCATGGGACAAAGCTGAGGTAAAAGTCCTACTTAGGAACAAGTAACCTGTTCAAGGTAGTCTTTGATTAGAGAAGAAAAGTTTGCACAAAAGTGCAATTCATCAACTCTTATTTGCATAGTATTTCACTGAATTTTTACCATCAATTCCTTCATTGAGAAGCCTGTTCCTTTCAGGCAAGTTTTATGTCAGGATAACATTTCACTAAATGTGGGATAATCAGTACTACTGCCCAGTAAGTTTTCATGAGACATCTGTGTCCCTGCTGAGGATACTGACTCTGGAATATACCAGTTCTGAAAACTTGAGCTACCTTGGAAAAACTCTCAAGCCTCCATTGAGTCAGACCAAAACAAAAACCAGTCTGAACGTCAGATTCTTCTATTCCCAGAATGATCAACTTTCACTGTCCCTTCAAATAAAGGCAAGCTTGAAGCCAGAAAGCATTCAACTGGAACCCAACTTTTAACTCAGTGAGTTGTTAGAACCCAGATCTCATCATACTCCCTAGCTGTTCAGTTCATCCTAGCTTTAAGTTTTCAGCAGCCATAAATGATTTTTCACTTCTTGCATTAGGCTAAAGAACTCCCTATATCTAAAACTGAGACTACAAAACCCAGTTACTACTCTATGTAGTTAACATGTTACACACTACAGTGATTCCTTCTTACCAGATTCCTGAAAACCTGTATTACTTTAAAGCTTGTAAAATGTTCAAACCGAAGAACACTGATCTGGATAGCCTGTATTGTTGTTACAGAACTGTAAGTGCTTCAGAATTTATTTTTTTTTAAACCTATCTCAGCATGGAGGCCAGAAGTGATTATTCCAATTACATACTCCAATCCTCTGCACAGACAGT
Organism: Pterocles gutturalis; assembly: GCF_000699245.1. Classification (NCBI taxonomy): domain Eukaryota; kingdom Metazoa; phylum Chordata; class Aves; order Pterocliformes; family Pteroclidae; genus Pterocles; species Pterocles gutturalis. The sequence continues at coordinate 2,516 of NW_010126911.1, read as the reverse complement.
CATTAAAAATTCACTGTGTGAATCCTACAAAAGTATCATAGAAGAAAAATATCAAATAGACTGGAATCACTGACAAGTCAAATTCTAAGTTATAATTTTAGATAGCTTGGCAGTTAAGGTTACAATAGCTGTCCATACCACTCCTTAGATGTTTATACTTTTAAGTAAGTTAGCTGCAAGTTACGTGTTTCTCCACTGCTTTAGAGATAGAAAAAAAAATGCACTCTCAATTGACTTTCTATTACAGGAACAACTTCTTAGAATCTAAAAATGGAAGATAAAAAAATCAAGCAATTCAACAGATTATCTAACTGCAACTGACATGCCTCTTTAGAAGTACAAAATTGCACAGAGCTGTAATTGCCAGTTCACCTGTGCACATTATCAATTCAGGTACATATGAACCCTACAGGAAAAGAAATTTTCCTGAAGTTGTGCTGAAGACATATGTCAGTACATGTCAAAATGACAAATTTCACACTATCTTCCTCAAAAGTTAAACTATACTAACGATAACTGTTTTCTGTTTACTGCATAGGACTAATGCAATCTTTCACAAATAAGCATTTAAGGGAAAAGAAGAGTAGTGCATGTAGATGTTCCACAGATTTCTGTTTACTTGTTTTAAATGACTGCTTCCATCCTTAAACCAGTTTACTTCTTACTGATTAGCTTAGCATATACATCGATCAGAAGACCAAAGACTATGACCACCTCTAATACAGTTCGGTCAACTACTACAGGCAGAAACAACAAGATTCAGTAGTTCCAGGTTCAGAACTCTTCTGAATAGTTAAGTTTTGGTTCTTTGAACCAGCTAAAAACCTTACTAAAAACTTGGATGCAATCAGGCTTAAAATATTGTTAGAAAAACCTACTGAAGAGTTAAATTGTTTTTTTGTAAAAATAATGTGGTCTTGAAAACACTGAGCCTCTTTTCTACAAGCAACTAGATTTTCAGCCTCTGTATCCCATTTTGAAGGGTTTAAATAATCATCACCTGTTTTTAAACCTAACAAGACCCAGACTCCAAATTAGACTTATTTCTGTAGAAAGGTTATGGAAGCAACAATCATCAGTTACAGGTTTGTGCACTCCGCTACAGAGCGGGTTTTAACATTACAAATGTTTAAGTTAGACTAACCCATTCTGAAGAAAAGAAGTATTTATTGCATAGTGTTTTGGAAGCCTGTAGCATTTTTCTCCCCAATGATAATAAAAGCCTAGACTAACTAATACAGTTTAAATCCTCATCTCTGTATTTTTTCTGCTCCTGAAACAAATGAGATTAGTGATACTAGCAGTTAGAGATTAGTTCCAGATTTTCTGTGCAAACAAAAAGTAGCAATGGCACCTTTCACATGCATATGACCATACAGATATGGGATTTTGCCTACATAGACTGTCTTCAACTCCCAGTCCCAGTGCTGAACTCTTGGAAGGCATACATTTTACTCCCATCACCAAAGCTCCCTATATATTAGCTACTTACAGAGCAAATGGGCAGGGTGAACCCCACTGTGTAGAGGACAGTGGATGTGATGGTACTGTCATGGAACGGATACTTGATGCTGTCATCATTACAGAAAAAGCCTCTCTGATACGGTTTTATTTTGGCCAAGTTTAGAACACCAAGGGGCAAGCCAGCTGTTGGGGGAAGCAAAAAAAAAAAAAAAAAAAAAAAAAAAAAAAAAAAAATACATGGGGTTAAAAAAAAAAAAAAAAAAACAAACAACCCATTTTTAAACATGCATGGAAGAAGCTACCAAACATTCAAAACTCAAATTTCCTAAACATCATGCAATGATCACTTCTTACCAAATCTTGTTTATAATTTTTTATCTCCTAGAAGTCTACTTCAGAAAGGACTCTGAGGTTGTCCACCAGATGCGGAAGTGAAGAAAGTACAAAGTTCAAAGTCCTTTCATCAGTAAGGCGAGTTATCACACACTGAACCAAGATTATGCTTAAGAAAAGCACTTGCCACTCACATGATTGAAAAGTTATTGAGGGCATGCTGCCTTTTGTGCGCCCTCTTTCACCACAACCCCACAACAATGCCTTATATCTAAATTTCCAGCCTTATTCTATACACTACAATCTGGTCAGTGTTTACAGAGAACAAGCCAAAATATATACAGATTTTGTCACAGTTAGGGAGTTAAAAGAAATCATGCAAGTAGTTTTCATGCAGGTAAGGGGAACAAGAGAACTGCAGAGACACCAGCAGGAAATCAGAGAATGGTTTGGGTTGGAAGGGATCACCTTAAAGATCATCTAGTTCCCACCCCCCTGCCATGGACAGGGACACTTCCCACTAGACCAGGTTGCTCAAAGCCTCATCCAGCCTGGCCTTGAACACCTCCAGGGATGGGGCATCCACAACTTCTCTGGGCAACCTGTTCCAGTGTCTCACCACCCTCATAGGAAAAATATTTCTTCCTAATATCTAATCTAAATCTGCCCTCCTTCAGTTTAGAACTGTTACCCCCTCATCCTCTCACTACACTCCCTGA
>NW_010126910.1:4463-4676 GCF_000699245.1 Pterocles gutturalis | reverse complement strand
ACAGCAGCCTGTCCTCTCCCTGGTCCGACCGCTACCTCTGTGTGACCACCAAAGCTTTGCCCGTGACTTGCCCATGTCCCTGCTCTGGGGCCATCAAGAGGACACCGGTAAGGACCTGACCCCCAATTGCAGGAGGCAGTGCAATGGGTAGTGCTGACTTTATCCTTTTCTACAACAGGGAGAGGACCTGGGCAAACACAGGGGAAAACCTGG
>NW_010126910.1:0-4439 GCF_000699245.1 Pterocles gutturalis | reverse complement strand
CTGCCACCCCCTCCCAGCCACCTCCACCCACCCAGTGCCTCTGGATGGGTCAGGATACGTTTCCCCTTTGATGACTCCAGAGCCCCAGTTAGGTGGGTTTTTATCCCCCCCCAGCCCCAACAGGGTCTACGGGGCAGGGAGCAGGGGGTGGGGTGGGGGGGGAAGCTGCCAGGAAAATGCCTGGTCTTGACGTGCCACAGCCAACAGGAGAATGCAGCGGGCTGAGCAGCAGCATTTCACCTGTCTCCCTCATCCCATTGATTGTGTGATGGAGAGGGAGGCGTGTGACCCCGCCTCGTGTCCCTGTCAGATCCCTCCCTTTCCCCATCCCTCTGCTCCCTCTCCCTCCCCACAGCAGAGGGAATCTGGCCAAGGAGCCCAGATCTGACATCATCCCATGAAACCAGGAGAGTTTCAATATGTATGATGGGACCGGTGCAAACGCAACCCATCTGTTGGAGTCTTGCGATGAGCTTCCATCCCGCTCCCAGCTCCCCATCTGTCCTCCTGCCCAGGGCCGGGCAGTGCCGGCATGCAGGTCGCATAGCGGGGGGGTTGGTAAATCACTCTGCTAGTGGGAGACGATGCTATGGGTGTTCATGCGTTCATGATGCTGTCAGGACGTGGGATGGCTGGAGGCACTGCCAGCTGCCTTCCAGTGCAGGGACTGGGCTAACTGGGAGAGCCCTGCAGCGGGCAGTGCTCCTGGGGATGGGGTGCACAGGGAGCCCGCAGGTGTGGCACCCAGGGAGCAGCACCAGGTTCAGGTCCAGGCACCCTGGCAGCCCTTATCCCCTCCTGCTGGGGGGCCAGCGGGGCACAGAGCAGGATGGGGAGGGGAAGACAAACCATCCTGCAGAAAAGTACATATAAACAATTTAATAAAACTCAAAAAATAAAAATTCTCCCAGCTGGGATTCATCAGGGAGAGCTTTCCAGGAGTAATAATAAGGAAAGCAGACCCCGGCCAGCACAATAATACCTTCATGCTGGCTGGGGCGAGGTGTGCTCCTGGGAAACAGGTTGAGCAGCCGAGCTCCTGCCGAGCAGGGACCAGTGCCGAGCAGGGACCAGCGGAGCCTCTCCAGCAAGGCAGGAGCCAGGCAGGGAGCCCTGGGGAAGGGCTGGCTTGGAAACCCATTTGCAGGCAGCCCCTCTGCCCAGAGCTGCCCCAGCAGGGCTGGGGAACGGGCTCCCACTCCTTCCTGGGACTGGTGGTATTGAGCCTAAAAAGGGAATTGTTGGAGTCTTTACCAAAGAAGGAAGGACAGCTGCACTGCTGCAGGCAGAGCTGGGGGAGGGATGCTGCAGAACAGCCCCCAGGTTTGGGGGCTCCCCCCCGGGCTCCCCTTGGATGCATGGGGCCAGATACAGCCCAGAAGTGCTGCGGAGGCTGTGGCTGTGCGCTGCCCTCCCCAGGGCTGCTGGAGGGCTGAGCCGCCCGGTCCTGGGCATCCTGGCAGGTGTGGGGTGGCAGAGGGGTGATGAGACCTGCCATCCTTTCTGGATTCCCCCCATTCTTTCCCTGCCTGTGCCTGCACCTGTTTAAGAAAGGCTCCCACTAGGGGAGGAGAAAGTGCCATACCCCAGCTTCCCCCTCCTCCCAGGGCCTGCCTCCACCCTTCATCTTCCCCTTCCATCTTCCACCTTCCATCCTCCATCTTTCATCCTCCACTCTCCCTCCTCCACCCCTATCTTCCATCCTCTATCCTGCACCTTCCACCCTTCATCCCCCATCCTCTACTCTCCCCTCTCCCTCCTCCAGCCCCTCAGCAGGCGGGCAGGGGAGGAGAGCTCTGCCCTGGGACACGCAGGGACCTTCCCCTGCCCTGCACCCATGGAGGGTCCTCTCCCCAAGCTGGCAGGTTTATTCCCCACCTCCTCATCCCTCTGTCCTTGTCACCATCACCAGCCAACTTTGGCCAACAAATAGAGATGGGCAAAGCATCCTGCAGCTGGAGAGCTGGGCCACGAGGCCAAGTCCTGCCGTGAGCAGCGAGTGCTGCTGCTGTGCAAAGGTCCCAGCAAGGACCAGTCGGAGGCTCTGCTGGGGGCGAGGGCTCCCGAGCTATTCTATAATGAGGGATTGCAGCTCTTGATGGGCTACGGGTCAAATGCACAGTTATTAGAACTTAGTAAATGTGGTTTTAACAACCATCTGGCACTTCTTTTATATGCAATAACCATCCCATTACATTGAAATAAAATCCACATTTAAGGCACTTAATTGCACAAGTGGCCTTTAGCTTTTTCTCTCTCATCTCATAAAAAATCCCTTCCCGTTTCCATCTGTCACAGCAGAAGAGCTCGGCTGTGGGTCTCCAGCCTCCTCTGGAGGCTGGGCTGGTGCATGTGGGCTGTTTCAGCCCCATGGGACCGCAGGGAGCCCGGCCAGTTCTGATGCTTTCCCCCAGGGTGGTGGTGGGGTCCCCAGGATCCCTGGGGATTGCATGGTCATCTCCTGACATGGGCTAGAGGAGAGCTAGAGCAAGGTCACAGGCTCATCTGATAGCTGGAACAGAAGAGAAATGCCCTCTCACAAGGGATTTTGAGACAATTTTAGTTTGGCTTTGCTCCAATCCTGGGGAGAAAAAAAAAGAAAGAAAGAAAGAAAAAAACTTCCCCTTGCTCCAGCTTCTCTCCAGGAAGGGCAATGGGATGGGAAATGCCATTGCAGCTGGCCGAAATGTGTCATTTGGTTATTGCAAAATGTAAGGTGATACAAACAAAACTTGGCAAAACAAAAGCCCTTTCTGGGACAGAATATTAAAATCAGATGCTCTGATACAGAACATTCTTTTCCTTCCCCTAGGAAAGCTATGGCGACAGGATTTTGCAACACACTTCAGAGGAGCTACGTCTCCCAAGGGAAATGGGAGAGGAGTAACCCAGCGCAAGGAGACATCCTCAGCATGGGAGATGCTCCCGGCACAGGTGGGTGCCTGTATCCTCACCCATCATGCCTACCCATGATGGATGGGTGCCTGCGTCCTCATGCAGGTACCCATCCGTGTCCTGAGCATCTCCCATGTTGAGGTGGTCAAACACGTTCAGGCTCAATAATGGGGAGATTTAGGTGAAATTGGTGGTTCGGTGCTGCCAAAACAGAACTGATGGGCAGCATGTCTTGGCTGGCCTTTATAAACCACTGGCAAAGCCGTCCCAGCCCCACCCCAGTGTCACTCAAAGAGGAGCTGACACCAAGTCACTGCTCTGGCACCGAGGGAGAAGCAAGGACATCGAGGCAGAGGGGAGCAGGCTGCCTTCTGGGCAGCGGTTTTCCACATGAAGCAGCTCTGCGGCTCCTTGCTTTCCCCCAGCAAGGCCAAGAGCCTCGTCCACCTTACACCGAACACCCGGAGACGTGGGCAGGGCAGAGGTGGAGGGCAGCAGCATGGTGGGTGAACCAGAGCTGCCCCAGCTCCAGGGGATCTTCCCCCAAAAGCAAAAAGCACAAGTTCCCAGTGCCCTCTGCAGGAAGCACAGCCCTTTTCCCCAAATTCTGGGGCCTTCCAGGAGGGCAGTGAGCAGCGGGACCAGTGTCTGTCACACATGGCTTGCTGAGTCCCCCGGGGGACAGCCGAGGGGGGGATGGGGACCTGGTGGCACCCCTGCCTGTCCCCAGGGGCTGGCAGGGAAGGACCCGTTCTGCACATTGATAGGTGTGTGGCTTCGCTGCAGGAACTTGGGGTCCCTGACAACATGGCTGTGGCTGTTCCCAAAAAATCATCCGTTACCCGAAAAAATCAAAATGGGGCAAATAGAAGGTGTTAGTTACACACCCAGGGGAAATCCAGCTTGGTGAACTGAGGGGTTTGTCTTTTGCACAGCAGAGCTGGGGCTTTACCTGACCCTTGCTTTTATTATTTCTCTTTTTATTTGGTACTTAGAGAAAACCAAGGGAAAAAACGAAGAGGTGGAAAATAAGGCTCCCCTAAATCAAGGGTCGCTGAAACCATCCCTTAAACCTCTCACTTCTCCGTGGAGGAATCTGAGTGAGCAGCATCGCACAGATTTACTTGTTCACTTGCAAACACCCATCTCAAAGCCCTGCTGCTGCCCCAGCAGCTCCCTCCTCACCACGAACCCGTGCCAGGAACGAGGGCACCACTCCGGGGTCTCACCAATGAATCTCTCGAGGAATGCCCACTCCAGGCTGATGGAGGTCGCCCACCCCTGGGGCAGCACGCAGGGGGCACTGCCCTCTCTGCCCCGGCTTTGCTGGGAAGAGAGAGGTTTCTGGCAGCAGCAGCCGAGGAGCCGGTGGCTTTGCCAGAGGCTGGATGTGTCAGCTGTAATTAGGAGCAGGAGGTTATTGCGGGGTGGGGGCGATGGCAGAGGCTGACACCCGCTGCCCGTCACCTGGGGATGGCAGAGGTGACTGCATCCCAGGGGAACTGGCAGCCCCGCGTGGCTCAGCGGCTGCTCTGCTGAATCTC
>NW_010126909.1:0-12728 GCF_000699245.1 Pterocles gutturalis | reverse complement strand
GTAGTAACCCAGGGATGGGGGAGCCTTGGCTCGAGTACTGGCTCTTTACTCTGTCTTGGGCAATGAGCAATGAGCAGAGTCAGGTCCCTGGGTTCCAGCCCTGGGGGCTGTGGAAGAGGTGATGGGGAGCGGGAGATGCTCAAACAGCATCAGCCTCAGGCAGGACTTATCCTCCAGGCTCTGTGGGGAGGGATTTACCCAAAATATTGCCTTTGAAGGATGCTCATTCCTGTGCAATTATACTTGGCTACCTGGCTGTGTTGGCTGGCGCAAGTCATCTCCTGGTGCCAAGCTTGGGGCCGCTTTCCATCCCACCCATCAGGTTTGGTGGGTAACCTGCAAAGCCGGTCAGCCACAACCCCTTGTTAGGTAAATTGTCTCATCCCTGTTCCCCTTATCCAGCTCTGGGGAGATCCCTGGTGTTGCTGATGGAGGTCAAACAGCAAACGTGGGGGAGCAGCATCCCCTGAGATGCTTTGGCTTCTCCCTGGGGTTGGTCTGAGCCATGCAGGGATGGATTTCAGGCACAGCATGAAAGAAAAAAAATCCTCTCCCGCTTTTATTTATCCCAGCGCATGTCTTGCTATGAACTACTGCCAGTCTGATGCCAGCTGGACCGTTTACGGTGGCAATAAAAGCCAAACAGCGATATCAAATCGCACCTGTCATAATTGGGCTTGATTTAACGGCGGGTGGAGGCAGCCCATGGTGATGCTGGTTTGATCAGTTGTGTGAGGGTGCCTTGGCCAAAGGGTACCACTGAGGCCCCCCAAAAATGCCAGACCCTTGAGCATCTGTTTTGCAGGGGAACAAAATCGCTTTGATTCTCCCCAAAAGCAGGATGCTGTGTGAGCTCATGTTTTAAAGTAATGGGAGAACAGGACGGCTGCTGGTTTAATTTGATGTTGTCAGGGGAGGCTTTTTTTTTTTTTTTTTTCTTCCTAAACTTCTTAAGAAACTGGATGGTGCTGCCAGATGAGGAGAATGTTTTAACTCCTGCTGCTCCAGTAACTCGCCGCTGTAGTTTTTCCTTTCCTAACAAGGCAGCCAAGCCAAAGACCAAAAGGTCCTTTGCACCCTGGTTTTTACTGGTTTTGGCTCATCCTGCTGGAGCCAGGACAGGAGCAAATTCCCGTTGTGCAGTGGTATTTACCCAGAAAGTGGCTGGCGGGGGCATGGCCCCTATGCCATACCGGGCCAGGAGTGGATGTATTGACCTTTGGTTTCCCCTTCCTCTGTTCACGAAAATCTCGGTGCAGATTTTGGGGTGGTTTGGTGTCTTGCAAACGGATGGGAGTTGCAGACCCCTCTGAGAATAATGAGGCTTCTGGATGTATTTTAATATATTGGGAATGTTCTGCTTTCTCCCCGTTAATTCGACCTTTATCCTTTCTTAACGAACACATAAGGCTTGTGCTTGCAGGATGCGAAAGGATGCTCTGGCAGCTCCCGAGCTTTTGGGTTCTTTGGGATTTTCATCCACGTGATGGGCATTGCCAAGCAGGGGAAGAAGAGCTCCTGGCATCCCTGGGTTTAGACTCGGGGCAGCACCATCCCATTTCCAGGCCCACCAAGGTGATGGTTCGTCTCAGCCTTCATTTAAAGAGCAGATGCTCTGTGCGGGTACCCAGTTTGGTACCTGGGTCCTGATGCTGGTCAGATGATAACCCAGACCTTGTGTTATTTAATTTCCTTTCTCAGTCTAAAGAGTGTTAATGGGAAAGGAGGTACCAGTGGCATGAGTGCTCGCTGCCAGCCATGGAGCATGGTGGCATCACCCCAGAAATCCCCCAAGCCCCACAACTGGGTTTTCAAGGAAAACTCCAAGTCCTGAGCTCGGGTATCACATACATCCATCAGACAGAGTCCTGAGGGAATCCTCCCCAAGCTACTGGGCCATCGGAAGGTCCACTCTTCAAAGCAAGACTTGGGTTTCCCCTTCAGGATTCCAAATTTATTGTCCCATTGGATATTTCTCCAAGATGTCCCCTCTTGGTTTCTTTTCTGCCCGCTCTCCTGGGGTTTGAGAGCATCATGAGCTGTGTTCAGTACAGCCTCTCCATCCCCTTTGGAGCTGGTTGTTGGAATGATGCATTTAATCACGAGTAATGAAAGCGAACAGTGTAATGTCAGTGGTATCTCTTCTCTCGCCCCCTCCAGCAATTTCATATCCTGTTGTAATAATGGAAAGGATTAAAGATGAGATGGGAAGCGGTGACACGAGGACGTGGTGCTGGGGCCAGCGGCTGGCTTTGTGCCTCCTCCTGCCATTGGGAAATCTCATTTTGCAGGCTGGCCCCACTCGCTATGCCCACCTGAATGAAACAATTCCTCTGCAAGAGGCACAGCTATATATAGAAATAAAAAAGGATTTTTAAAGCTTTGTCCTCATGTCGCTGGCTTGCCCAGCGTCTTTGGCGTTGGTGTCAGTGCCCGCTGATGTGCCGGGCATGGCCTGTTGAAGTGGGGCTGTTAATCCCCATCTTAATTTGGGTTTTTGAGGACAGGTTGAGCCCTTGGAGACGGGTTTGTGCATCATTGATGGGAAGATAACAGGAGAAGCATGTAAGCAGCTGGTTATCTCTATAACCTGTTGATGTATGTCCTAGGGCAAAATAGCTCCAGGGCTGCATGGGAAGTGCCTCTTCTCTCCTTTCTGACCAGCAGATGAGGAGTGGAAGGGAAAACCCAATTTAAAAGAGGAGAGGGGGAAAAGACTCTGGTCCTAATGCTGCCTGTGCTTGCTCCCGGACTGGGAGCATCACTTAAACAAGAGCAGCCGGTTAGAAACCTGCCGAGCCCCGAGCACGCCAGTCGATGGGTTGGGGAAATGTATTTAAGACCTGACGTGCAACAACATTAATGACGTAGGGAAGAAGATGTTGCAAAAAAACCACCCAACCCAATAATGGCTCAAAAAATAGGCTAATGGGGCACGCAGGAGTGAGGCTGTTAAAAAAAAAAAAAAGGCCAGTCATCAAAAATGAAATGGAGTCAGTATTTTCTGGAAGGGAATGGGAAAGGGGAGGTTTAGCTGGAGACAAAGGACCTTTGTCTCTAATTACAGGAACAGCAGAGGCGGTGAGGGAAGATGAAAGCTCCACTAAAGCACCAGGTGTTTTGATCTGCAACTGAGTTACCTCTAAGATGTTCTAGGAGGATCCTCCAAGTCAAATTAGCTTCTGAGGGTTTGTTTTAAAATAATAACCACGAAAAAAAATCTTTTTTTTTTTTTTATGTGTGTCTTTGAGACTAAAAGCTTTAAACGCAGGGGCCTGAGCCGTCTCCCCAGCCCTCCACAGTGCAGAAGCATCCCTTCTTCTGCTGAAAGGCTCAGCCTGGAGCTTTGCTGGATAATTTTCCCTCCACAAACTCAACCCAGAGCCCAGACTGTCCTATCGGCTGGGTACATGGGTTTTCCCCTCTGCTGTGACCATTTATTTTGGACTTATGGGCTGTCTCTTCTATGTGGGGAGCCCCACAGGTGTGGGGTGGCAGTGCATGGACTGGGGGGGACAGGGAAGGGTGAACTTTGTAGGAGACATCATAGTGAGGAATCAACCTATGACCTCTTGCCGCTTCTTCTTGTATAAGTCTGGCTTAGAAAAGCCTTGCTTTTCCTAGGAGTTAAGGGAAAATAAAAACTGGAATGATCTTAGAAGAAGAAACGGTGTCTTTAGGAACCAAGAGTGTAAGCATATATCCCTTCCTCCACTTTGGGTGCCAATTCTCCCATCACCCATAGGCATCGCCTATTGCCCTAGGACTCAACCTCACCCCACCCACACTTAATCCCCAATGAGTGTTTGAAGCTGGAGATGCTTCTCTAGGATGTTTCTGGCATTGGCAACTCTTAATTTACTGCCAGGATGGCTCCCTGCGGTCTGGCTTCGACTTGGAGAAATCTGTAACTGCCAGCCAGCGAAAGCACCGTTTCATCCAGCACCGGGGTGAATCCAGCAAATAATTGTCCAAAGATTATCGCGGCATAATGGTGCAACAACAGCATCCGCCGCACATCATTAGAGCTTACCAGGGAGCACGGGAAGCGATTCAACAGAACTAAAGCAAACAAACGCCGAGCAAAATACACAGCAGATGGAGTGTATTAGTTGTGCACGGATTGACTTAAGAGCTGCGTGTCAACAGCATCAAAGCAAGGCAGGGTCTGGCAAAGCCCGAGGTTGGTTGTATCTCTTGAGCATGGTTCCATCTTTGTGAATTCTTGGGTTTAAAGGAGTTGATTGGTGTCGAGGAGTGGTTGGGATGTCCTACAGTCTTTCTCTTGGACTTTGGAAAGAGCTTTCTGGGGTTTTTCCCTACCTCCCTGCCTGCCAGATGGATGCAAAAACCCATGCTGCCTTTGCCTTGTCCCTCCAGGTGGTAGCTCCTTTTGCCTCAGATCTTTTCCAGCCCTCAAAGCTCCTCCGCTGTGCTGATACTGGCCCTGCTCCTCTCTTTTTTATTATATTTTATTCTCTGTGTGTCTGATGGGGGATTAACATCATCGCCGTTTGCTCTGTGCCTTTACATGGCCACTCGGGCTCAGAGCCCTGGAAATATTTGGGCTGCTTCGTCAATGGGAATATAAGAATCGGCAATTTCTGATTGTCTGTGTATGGGGAAAATCAGGACAACGGGAGCGTGCAACAGCATCTCGTTGCTTCTTGCAGCTGTGGGAGGGGAACCAGCCCGTTCAAGGGGCTGCCCAGGGGAACAATCCAGGGGAAGGCAAAGCAATCGGGGACACAATTTTTCAGGAAAAATGGTTTTATCAATTTGTATTTTATTTTTAGCCTGGTGCTGTACTAGTGCAGACCTTAGAGCTGCTGGAAAAAAAGGTTTATTGGATGATGGAGATATTTTTGCCTTGACCGTCAGCCACAGGCTGCCTCCCCCCCTCTTCCTCTGCTCTTTTATATCCCTTTTACTGCTCCCCCACCCCTAGCACACAAGTACCCTCTAGTCCTGGATGAGGATGATGATGGTCCATCACCAAGTTGCAAAGTTGCCAATTAAATTTGCAGACAAACCAAACCCTCTATCTCTCTCTTCCAGACCACAAAACACAGTGATGGAGCTTTCTGTGTCTGAGACCTGCCTAAATATCACTTTTTATGAGGCAGAGTGTAAATACTCCCTGGGAGCCGCACATCGAAGCCGAGCATACGTCGCAGCAGCTGGGGGATGTTTGCAGGCTGCACTCGCGTGAGCTGGAGGAACATATATAGGACATGATCAACTTGCAGCAATTTATTCCACCTATGCCTTTTTTATTTGTCACTATGGTAACTACAAAGTAAAGATCAAAGCGGCGTGCCAACAGCAGGAGAAGGTATTATTTATTTTTTCCCCTTCCTTTGCAGAAATAACTTAAGCTTGTTTTTATTTCCTTCCCATTCAGAAAAATCCCTTGCTGCTGGTCGGCACTGCTACAAGGGGTTTTACTTTTTTTTTTTTTGGCAAGGGTTAAATCCTTGTCTCCTGCTGCTGAGAAATTGGACCGCAGGAGTTTGCAGATCAAATAAACTGAATTTCCTTTTGTTTTGAGGCAATCACGAAGTGCAGCTTGAGGGCTGGGTGATGGGGTAATGTGGCAGAGGGCTGACCCAGAAGGTCTGGTGTTTTAATTGTGGTGACGGCTTGGAGGGCTGGCGAGGGTCCTGGGGCTGGAAGAGAGAAACTGGAGCTATCAGAGGCTTGTAAGTGGCTCTGGAGCTTGGGATGTGTTTGGGGTCCCCATCCATGCCCTGGGGTTAGAATGGGTTGGGGCTACCCATTGTGCCCGGTGGCTCTGGGGTTGAGATGAGTTTGGGGTCCCCATCCATGCCCTGTGGCTCCGGGCTCAGGATGGTTTTGGGGTCCCCATTGTGCTCCATGACTCCAGGGTTGGGATGGGTTTGGCGTCCCTTTCCATGCCCCGTGGCTCCATACTGAATGTTTCAAGGTTGATAAAAAAGCTAGAAACCATACAAATCTTGAACGTGGCTTGACTTTTGCTTGCTTCTCCTTAGTTATCGTGGAAAGAGGGTGCAAGCACCAAACATTTAGGGAAGGTTCCCACTCTATGCATGTAGCTGCAACTACTGGGTCCTCAGGATCCAGCGGTTGCCCTGCTCTGATTACCCTCTTAATTATTTTAATTATTACTAATTGCATTCTTCCCCGATAGGTGTAGAAATAGAAAGGCAGGTGCAAAAAGGAAGAGGATGCTGATCAACGTGCTGCCATCGGCCATCCTTCCAGCCACCAGTTTCCTGCCACCTGAATCAGAATTTCTTCCCAGGCATGTGGCATTTCCAGCCCTACTTTGTTGACTCAAGTGAAGCTACTACAAAAGTAAGTCTGATCCCAAATTCTGTATTTTTAATTATACCGAAATGTAGCTGGAACGTGCAGGCAAACTCTAACTCTGATTTAAAACAGAGAAGAAAAAGGGGTTTTAAAATACACAAGTGCACTCGAAAGTACAAAATTTGAGGCTTCTGCGTCGCGTGTTTGTGATGCAAGCAGTAATCTTTTCCTCTGCAGGCTATAAAGCAGCTTTTAAGTTGGAGAGAATTGAATGTTGAGCGTGTTTGTTGTTTCTGCAGATGAAACAAGACACACAGTCGCAGCAACGAGTAGTACAGCCAATTAGGGGGTAGGTGCTTAAAAAAATTAGTGAAAGGTTTTCAGCTGTCAGGAGAGTTGCTGGAGGACTTTTGAGGACAGCCAGGGGCTGTCAGGTTTTAAGAAGGAACTTAATCCATTTAGGAGTGGGATTATGCGATATATTTGCTTGCAGGTGCTGGGGCACAGTGGCCTCAGACTCGCTTTGACTTTCTCCTTGCTCCTGTAAGCTTTGCATTGCACTCAAGACAGTTTCTGCTTTATTTTTCATTTTAAGCTGAAGTATTTAATGGGCAAGAGGGAAAATATATGTGGGGATGTGATGCCGTGGCAAGGCACCGCTGCTGGACTCTCCAAACCTAGGGGAGCTGCCTGGGGATATAGGGCAGGACCTAGTCCCACCTATCCAAGCCTTGGTCTCATGGGTTTAGTGCATCATTTTGCCAAGGGAGACTTGTTTGGGACCATGAAGCATTGCCACTGGTTTGCAGAGATGGGCCAAAACCCCCACTAAGGATGAGGGATGGTTCAATGTAGGTGAGCAGAGCTGGTTTCAAATAAGCAGGAGTGTTTATAATGGATGGGTTTGGGGTCCCTTTCTATGCCCTGTAGCTCCATACTGCATGTATGTCAATGCTAACATACTTTCAAAAATCTTTTTTTTTTTTTTCCATTTTTCCGAATATTTCATGAGCTTTAATTTTCTTGCAGAAGAAAACCAGGGGATGAATAGCCCTCATGTGTGCACCCCAAACAACGTTTGCAAATCGCTGACAAACGGGTTTTTGTCTGTGCTGGATCAGCGTCGCTCACAGCCCTTGATCTCTATCATTGCCAACAGAAGCTCTTCAAAAATTTATAAGGTGCCCTCCGAATGATGCAGAGTGAATTATTACCCTGCCTGATGCTCGAAGCTGCCAGCGTTAGATGTGGAAATGTGGCTGGCCGAGCAGCATTGGAGCCCAAGGTGTGGGGAAGGTTTTTGAGCTGCTCTGAGCATCACTGATGGTATCTGACGTATCCCGAGGATTTCTTCCAGTGTGTCCCAGGACCTTGGAAAAGGGCTCAGGGGCAAGGAGGACCAGGCTGGAAGTGGATGTCCTCCTGCGGGTGGTTGCAAGCAGCCTTTGGGTGCTCCAAGCTTGTAGTTCCCAAGGGTGGGTTGAGCTTGGAGGGTAGATTGAAACCCTGGAGCCATTTCCACCACTTGTTATTTTCAGGAGTGACAAGGCCTCCCCAGCTGGTGCTCTTTGTAGGTTTCCCCAGGGGAACAATGCTGGATTAACCTGGTAGGAGCTTGGTTGCGCGTCCATCGTGGTCAGAGGTAACGATTGAGTATTCAAGTGTTATGAGGGGTTTGCCTTGCAACAAAACAAGAGTATCCTTCACAAAACACATTTTGGATATAAATTTGATGCTGGGATGGAGGAGCTGTGTGCTGGCTTTGGAGCGGAGGTCCTTCTTCTGCAGGTTTGGCTTGGTGGGGCTCTCAATGGTGCTCCATCAACATGTGATAAAGTCAAGAAGGCCACCAGTTTGAGCAAAGGAGGTGCTGACCCTCCTGGACATGCAGGATGGAGCGGCGCTGCATGAAGCCCCAGCAGCCAAAGCTTGGAGCAATACCCCCAGGAGATGCTGCAGCACCAACACCACCCAAATGCAGGTGCAGCTGCTGAAATCCTGCTCCGGGGGATTTTTTGACACCAGCAAAGTTGAAGAAAGAAGTGGTTGTGTCCTGCCACCCTTTGGAGCTAAAGAAAACACAAAACCTTCATTTTTTTGAAGCTGCGTTGGAAACGTGATGCACAGATGCAGGGGGTGGGTTGGTCCCACCCAACCCTGAGCATCCTGCGGTAGCTGTCGAGATTCATCAAAACTCAGCAATGGTATAAAAGCCAGGGGTTTCCATAAAACTTATTTATTGATAGACATTTCCCTGGCGGTCTTCTGTCTTTTTCCACTCTGGGTTTTGGCAGGCTTTATGGTCAGATTTTGTGTTCATTAGGAAAAAGCCCTGGCTGGTGCTCGCACACGTGCAAATCTCCGGGGTGCCCAGGTCTCTGGGGCTGCTCTGACAAGTATTTCTTGAAAAATAGCAAATCTGCTGGAAAAATGATCAGGTAGCTGTTCTCTCCTGGATATCTGGGATGGTGTGTGGTTGCCTTTCTTTGTCCAGACCCTGGGGATGGATGCTGAGTGTCCTTTTGGGGGGACACCTGAGCCCCTCCCAGCTATTTCTGCTGGGTAGATGGAAGGTGGGCAACAAAGACCCCCCTGGGCATCACCATGAGTTCCTTGAAGGGTGCAGGAGGTTATTTTGCACTCAGCATGGGGTGGTGGGGATTGCAGCTCAGTTGCTGTGCCCTGACAGTGGTGGCAACCACCACGTTGTCCCCAGGCTTTGCAAGGGCAAGCTTGTGTCTCTGGATGCGATGCCAGCAGAGGAAGCCAGGACCACTTTGGGGAGCATCATCCCACCTGCTCCGTCGTTTGGTGATGTTCTACAGGAGGGAATAACTGCAGATCCCTGTCTGCGAGAAGCCTGAGATGCTCCAACCGGTTTTGCCCCCATCGCCCACCTCCACCAGCATCCCGCTGTTTGTATTAATGCACTGCTCAAAATACAAGCTGTGATGGAGAAGATATATTTAGATTTAATCCCTTGCAGGTGATTTTGTGGGGGGAAAGCAGGGTTCAATTTTTCTCTGTGATGGTTTAGCCCCAGGGTCTCTTTCAGAAGTCCCATCCCAGCAGCACCAGCAAAGCCCCCAAGGTAGCGAGTGTTTTTGAGGCTTATGTTAGGAAAAAAAGAGAGACTTTTTTTTCTTTCCCCCCCTCGAGATACATGTGCGCGCTTCAACCCTCTAGCAATCAGGACACGACTCAGAGTGCTTTTGCTCAAGATGATCCCAGAAGATGCTGCAAACCTAGCTGACGGAAGGGTGATGGCTCCCACTGGGTGCGTGGTCCCCAACTCCCTGCTCTCTCTCCATCCATCTCTTCCTGGGTTTTACATCTCTCCAGCTGTTTAACCAAAAAGGTATTTTCTCCTTTGTGGGTGTATAATGTTGCCTCTTACACATTGAACAGGTCTGCGATGCAGCTATGGCATTTCTTGGCTCTCCCCATCATCCAGGGCTCTGCCAGGCTGGGCGGGAGGCTGGGCTTTGTCCAGCCCTGAGCCCAACAAGCTCTTACCCCTGGCTTTATGCAGGACCAAGTGGCAACTTGAGGAGTTTTGGGATCTCCTGTGAGATTTCCCCTCCTGGTGAGCACAGAAATGGTGCCAGTAAAGGTTGAAGGCATTTCGCAGGTTCGCTGAGCCCCATCTCTTCTTCGTGGGAGCTGTGAACATGATGGACAGAATGCACTGGCAAGAAAATTGGGTAAATTATGACAAGTTTCCACCTTTTACAAGGAAATTACCTTTTTTTTTTCTTTTTTTCTTTTTTTTTTTTTTTTTTTCCTGTGGCCTAGAAATAAAGCAGCAGTAGATGGGAAGCCCATCATCCATGGCATCAGGGGTCTTCAGCATGGATGATGTTGGGAAGACACATGTGTGTGGTTCCTCGCTCACATCGAGAGCCCTTCCCCGGCACACCCTGAAGCACCAGCACCTCTCCATGCAGGGGTGGATACGGGGGGTGAAACACCACAATTTGCCTGTGTTTTTTGGGGAAATTTTGGAGGTACAGTCATGCTCATAAGGAGGCAAACGAAGCCCTGGGGAGATGTCACCAGGGGCTTCATGGTCTTGGGTGGGGTGGAATAAGCCCTTCTCTCCAAGTTCTCATCAGGGTTGCAAACACCAAGTTGGGCTGCTTTCAAGCTATGTCCCTCCTCCAACTCTTTCTCCTGCCAGGGTGACTCAGAGCCTTCTCAGCATTCCTGGCAGGTAACGCTTCCCACCACCTCTCAGCAGCACCGACCGGGTCAAACGCTCATTTATAAATGAGCAGCTCAGCGCTGTTTGTGCATTACCAGCCTGCGGCAATTGGTGGGCAGGCAGTTAAATAATTTCTTCATGCTGCATCCCGTGGTGCCCTTGATTAATTTTGTTCTCAGCATACCTCGATTTTGTGCTGAGGTCTTGTCCCCACCGTCCTGCTGAGGTTTAAACCTCTTGATGCTTGCATGGTCAGCCTGGAGTGGGATGTTTTCCCCTCTGCTAGCCCAGCTCAGTGCTCCTTCCTCCTGGGGAGGGTGAATTGACCCCTTCCAAGCCCAGATACTTTCTTTGGACACAGACACTCGATGTCCTTTCCACCCTTTCAGGTAATGCTGCTTAAATGTGGTTCCAAGAAGCCTGCTTTGCTCCTTGTGCCGGGGAGGCGGCTTGAGTGACCCCAGCAAGAGGCACATCTCCAAAAGTCACAGGCATTGTCAAGAGGCACCAATATTTTTGATTTAATTCACTGATGTGTAGTCATCATATTAAAATAGACGGAAGTGGATATCAAGAAGAGCAGATTTACCCTTCCTCCTGTGTTTTCCCAGTCGCAGTGGTTTTTTTTCTGATATCCCCAGTTGCCTGAATCTCGATACTGCCTGAGAGAGAAGCTCAGTGCTTCCTACAGACAACCCAACACATCCTTAGTGTGCGTGTGTGACCCTGATGTTGCTGGGCTTGAGGAGAGGGAGATGTTGAGCTGTTTCTGGAGAGGGAAACTCAGCCATGTAATTACATGAGCAATTACATGGCTGATTTACATCCCCAGGCAGGGCAGAACACCACGTGCTGCCTGCTGTCCTGACCCCCATGGCTGCCCCTTCCCATTGCTTTCCACCTGAGTCCACTTTCTTCTTGGACAGCCTCATCTTTCCCCATGCCCATCCTTATCTCATGTGTTGCCGTCTCCGTATCCTTTCTCAAGAGCAGATATCTCCTGCTCTGTTCCCATCACGTCTTGCCGCATGGTCTTCGCCTCACACTGTTGTTCCCTCCATGGTCCCAGGAACTCTTCCCTAATCCATCTCTTGTGCCTTCAGCAATTTTCCCCTTTTCTTTACAGTTGTCTCCTCTGCAGCCAAGGAGCTGGAGCTTGGCTGGACCCTACTTGCTGGAAGCCCTTCCCAAAAGTGGCCACCAACCATGGAAAACCTCACATGGATTACAGTTTGTTGAACACCCTGGTTAAGTCCTTCAGGAAGCATGTTGGGCATGCACATCCTTTTCTTCTTCTTAGCAACAGCTGTCTCTTCCTCGCGGCCATTTCTTCCATCGCAGAGTTCCCGTGGGACACCTCTCAGGAAAACAAGGTAAACTTGCTGAAATTATTTCCAGAATGTAAGTTATTAGCATGAATTTCTCATCAAAAAATAATAACAGGGGATTTATCTTCTTTTTTTGTTGTTGTTGTTTTGATGGAAGCCAGGATGTGTAAGACAGCCAGCAACACATATCCACTGGATAATTAGATTGAAAGAAAACCACCCCTCTGAAGACAATGAGATGATAAAAGAGATCCAAGGTCCTTGGGAAAACTTAATCCTTCCCTTTTTTCCATTACTTCTCAGGTTATTTCACTTTGCTATTAAGAAATTTGATTTTCTGATGAGCAGCAGAGGAAGCTTCCAGACTCGGAAAGAAGAAGTTAGGTTGCGTGAGGACAAGCTATTAAAGATTCAGCCATCGTACACACACCTGAAGGTGGAGAGTCCCCCGTGAATTAGCATGGGACCTGGGCTTTTTGGTGGAACGAGGCTGATTAAACCCTTCTTCTGTCACCGGAGGTGTCCTACAGCCACCTTCAATAACAGCAGATAAAAATAGTCCATTCACAAGCACCTGTCCATCCAAACCTGTCCGTGTCTCCTTGACCATGGCCACTGTCTGAGGTCTCAGCAGAGACCTGGAGGTTTGTGTGAGTTTGGGTCTTTTAGGGGTTTCTTGGGAGGGGTAGTTGTGTTGGTTGGAAGGAGAAGGAGGGTCCCCACGTTGTCATGATCAAGTCTGTGACCTGGGAGGGTACGTTTACCCCAAACTCTGGGAGTCTCTTGGATGACCACGAGAAGCCCTTCAATGGTTAGAAGGACTTCACCAACATCCATCAGAAAGGCTTGGACAGTTTTTGTTCAAAGTTCTGCAGCTGGAAGCAAATGAGAAAGCCCGGCCA
>NW_010126908.1:0-1471 GCF_000699245.1 Pterocles gutturalis | reverse complement strand
CAGGCAAACCGGGTGCGCAGCTGTTAAACTCCCCACAGAAGGGCTTCGCAGGGGGTAGGCGTAGCGCTCTGGAGGTGGTGCCCCTCCAAGAACGCTCGTGGTAATAAACCCACGGGGCAGCGGCCTGTTCTCTTCCTGCCGTAAGGCAAAAGCTTTCGAAGGACGCTGTGAAGATGCCCCAGCGCTCGGGACGGGCGCGCGTAGTGATAAAATGAGGACAAGCAGAGGGTTTTACCTCAGAGGAAGGTCTGAACGAGGTGCATGGGGCAGGTTGGTGCGGGGAAGAAATCAAACGCTCTCATGAGGAGAGTGGTGTTGGTCCTGTGCCAGATGTCCCTGGGAAAGCGGCATGGGAAGTGTAATTAAAAACTCATGCTATATATTAAAGCAATAATTAAGGGCATCTTTTTGACAACCTTAATTGAAAGTTTCATAACAATGAGTGGTTGATGTTGTAAGTTTCATGCAGCTCTGCACTGCTCCTGTGTGTAATTTTCAAATTATTTTAAAAGTTGCTATCTGACTTGTTGAGAACCACACATGGCTTACAAGGATTACACAGCATGCTGCTGGAGCTCATCCAGGTGTTTCTCCTCTCCAAGACTCCTTGCTCAATCAAACATTTTCTGGCTGCACCTCCTTGAGCAGGTGGTGCAACCCAGTGGCAGCAAACCTGAAGAGAGACATTTTGGAGGTTTTATTTTGGTCTAGTCCCATTAACAGGCTGCACATCCATCAGCAGGCAGAGCAGAGCAGATGCATTTCTAGGATGCATCCCATGGCTTACCTGCATCCCAAAGGAGTCAAGTTGCAAGGGAAGAGTGATTTTTTTTTTTTTTACCCTTTTTTTTTATCCCTCTTTGCCATCCCAGCCTGGAGTCTACCTAAGGTGAGTCGGATTCTTACATAGTCCAGAGGCTCAGCTAGCAGATCTTGTTTATGTGCAAAGAGCAGTTTTACAAAGGCTGGAGAAGCCCGGGTCTGGCTCGTTTTTCCTCGGGCATGGCAGAAGGCATCCCCTTACTCTAAAGAGCTCTTCCTAGTGCATTCAAATTTGCATCTCTGACGCAAGGCAGCAGTGAAGGTTATCAGACAAAAAGAATGCCAGTTGTTTTTTGTTTTTTTTTTCACAAGGGCAAAGCAATGTCTTTTCCTCTAACCTCATTGTGGTAAATGGATGACATGGGTTGTCTGAAATAAAGCCAGCCTGAGGGAACCACCTGGAACATAAAAATTCCGTGATTAATGCCTGGTGAGGCCGTAAACACTGGAAGCAGTGCCTTGAAACGGAGAGCGTCAAGCGACCGCCACCACTGCTCTGCCCGCCAGCGAGCAGGTGCCCGGCTGCCACCACACCTGCAGCCGTACATGCCGTCGGGTTTCAGATACCTGCAAACCAAAAACACCCCAACACATGCAAAAAAAAACCCAAAAAAGGTTATTTTTCCCTCACAAAACCCGCATATCCCTC
>NW_010126907.1:0-459 GCF_000699245.1 Pterocles gutturalis | reverse complement strand
CCACAACTCTCTGGCTTCTTTTCTCCAAGTCCACTCAACCTCTGCAACTCAGAGGTCAAAGTCTGCTTACAGACTCCATCTCACGCTGTGTTTTTTCATATCAAATTACCAACTAAAATCAAGTCTCAAACTTCCGCAACACCATGATTCATCAGCTGCTCAGCTCTCCTCTTGCCCCCTCCTATTCTGATTGTTATTTCCCCATACAACAACTTCAGTGCACCCAGGCCACGCATTTCTCACGCCCCAACAGGCACAAATGCTCTTCCTCTCCATCTGAGCTGCCCACCCGAGGCTTCTCTCCTCCCGCGTCCTGCTGTCCCAGGCACCTCCCCATTCTCCCCTCCCCATGCAGCCTACGGACAGCCCAGCACCCGCTCCTCCAGGCAGGCTCCAGACATCTCCCCTCCCAGCCCCATCCACGCTGCCCCTTATTCCCCGCCCCATCTGCCCAACCCG
>NW_010126906.1:553-1122 GCF_000699245.1 Pterocles gutturalis | reverse complement strand
GCATTTCTAAAAATGAGCCCAAGGAGGGGAAAAAATACCAAACCCATGGCTAAATGAACAAGTATTTTTCACCTCCAAAAGATTTGCAACCATTGAGTTGAGGAGCAGGTCCTGCTCCAGACTGAGGGCTTCATCCTTGAGCCTCACTAGGGTCAGAGGTGTGGGGTTTTGCCATCCTGTGGAATCCCAGCTCAACTGGATGACTACAGAAGGCTTTCAAAAACCACACTTCACACATGCTTTTTGCTTGGTCAGATTATCTCAAGACGATCCAGTGCTCTCAACACTGTCAGAAGGTATGTGCCTCCCTCCCATGACGTTCCACAGGCCTTGACCACCCTCTTGGTAAAGAAATGTTTTCTCATGTCAAGTCTGAACTTCCCCTGATGCAGCTTTGAACCATGAATTAAATACCTCTGCTGTGGGTCACTTGAAATTTGTCCTTTTGTTTAGACATCATCCCATTTTCTAGAGCTATGAACTAATAGATGGTGACTTGGCAGTGTCACAGGGGTGTACAGGCAGCTGTCTCTGTTCTGTTACTTGATGTTCAGTGTTTGCAGTCACTG